>NW_028171576.1:57500-73536 GCF_963971535.1 Notolepis coatsorum
CAAGCAGGAATCGATCCCAGGACCTTGCTGTGAGACGACAGTGTTAACCACTACACCACCTTGCCGCTTCCCCATCTGAGACTGTGTATTCTAATACTTGTGTCAATAAAGACTTCCTTGTTCAATCCACTGTGTCTGTATTCAGGGGTGTAAAAGGTACCCCGAAATTATACTTAAGTGAAAGTATGGGTACCGTCTCAAAATTGTACTCAAGTAAAAGTCTGAGTATCTGGCTAAAAACACACTTGAGTAAAAGTAAAAAAGTTTCTACTTTGAAATGTACTTAAGTACTAAAAAGTAAAAATGTAAACCTTTTTTTATTGCAAGGGATAGACCAGGGGTCTCAAACTCATTCCATCGTGGGCCAAGTTTTCATTTTAACTACACATTGCACCAGGTGAGTTAGTTGAAGAGGTGAGCCAATTAGTGAAAACATCAGCTGGTGTTTAGGCAAGGCTGGAATGAAACCAAGCATACTGTACACTCACACAAGAACCAGCATGGGTATGGGCGGGTTCATTTTCCATTGATAGGGATTTGATTGGCTGTTTTTAAATAAATTGCAGCCGCAGGATTAATAAGTTAATAACGTTAACGTTAGTTTGGCCAGAGAAACAAATATACTAATTAAAATTGTTGGACCTGCGAGATTTGTACTTTGTACTTTGTAGGTCTGCATTTTAATGTTTGAATTTTATGATGAATTGAAAATGGGGGACCTTGATGTAAACAAGACGAAAGTCTTTCTCTGGTCTGCAGCCCCTTAACCTGTTAAGCCGTAACGTCCCCCAATTGGGGGACCCTGCTTTTCTTTATCATAAATCAATCAATAGAGACCGTATTAGATCCCCAATTATCATATCATGGGGTATCATTGGAAAGCCACACTCATTTGCTACAACCCTGTCCAAAAACGTTCGAGATCGCCAAATCTGCATATGGCTCGCCAATAACAAACTATCATTACACATGGGCAAAACAGAGTCCATTCTCTTCGGTTCAAATAACAAACTCAGCAAGACCGATGGCTTCTCAGTTACAGTGGGTGACAATATTGTCACAAGGAAAGATGAAATTACCTACCTGGGTTCCATCCTAGAGGCTAATCTTTCCTGTGACAAAATGGCATCCAATGTAATAAAAAAAGTCAACCAACAAACTCGATTCTTGTACCGGATCTCCTCTCTGGTAAACAAGAATACCCTGAAGACTCTGGCAGGAGCACTCATTCAAGGGTACTACGACTATGCTTGCACCTCATGGTACCAAAGCACCTCAAAGGCACTAAAAACCAAATTACAAACATCTCAAAACAAACTAGTCAGACTACTGCTTGACCTGACTCCTAGAACCCACCTCACCCCTGCCCACTTTGACAACCTAGGATGGCTTAGAGTAGACGACAGAGTACAGCAACTTGCAATGGGCCTGGTCTACAAGATACACTACACGACTAAGGTACCCATGTACATGTCAAAATACTTCCCAAAGGTCAGTGAATACCACGATCACAACACCAGAGGGAGCTCCACAAATCATGTTAAACCCAGATTCGGCTCAAACAAGGGACTAAACACATTTCGCAATTATGCCACATCAATGTGGAACGCCCTACCCAAAGCTGTAAAGGAATGTGAATCACTACCCACTTCCAAAAACACTCTCAAAGAACACCTACGGGAGACTGTAATTCGAAACTGGCCCCTACAAATGTCCTAACCCAGTTGTACAGTAAATGACCAAGTATGGCTTTGTCAGTATTCCAATGTACAGTGTACAGTGTCCCCCACCCACCCCCTACTCAACCCCCGCCACCTCCAATGTACAGTTCCCAGTTTTTTCTTTTTTTTTATGTTTAGCCAAGAGTAAAGACCATAACCCTATTAAAACAGCAGTCAAAGTGTATATTTTCATTTTTACCGATGTTTTGTAATATTTACCGAAAATAAGAATTTATCTGGAAAATGCTAATTATATCTCTTTTATCGTAAAACCATGAGGAAATGACTAAATCCAGATGTAACCCTGCCATTGGAAAGAGGAGCCTTTTCCCTATCCATAGATGTATGATTTGGCCATAATGTCAAGGTCAAGTTCAAGGTCAAATATGAATTTATAATTAAAATCGCTTATCATTTATTACCGTATCTACAAATCTTTCTATTTAATCATCTTCCCTTTATTCATTTGCTTAGATTCTTTGTACACTTGATCTCAATAAGGTGGTGAATGAACTCATGGTGCAAAATCTCTTTGTTACAATTGTAACATGGTGTTATTCACCGGCACAGATGCAAAAAAATAACATCATTTATATTCTCCTTTTTTTCATTACAATTTACTCAAGCCTTTACACAATATTTCTGACATACCCCCAGGTCCCTAGATGTTCCTAGATACCAAGAACATGCAAATTGACCTTGTAGAAGTGGAGCAATCTTCCATTTACTTAGGCATGTACCTTTAGGCGAAATTTCTGAAAATAGGGCTACAGCTTTTATTGAGCTGTACTGTATTGTACCCATTCTGCAATCTGTTAATACAATTTTCAATCAATCAATCAATCAATCAATCAATCAATCAATCAATCAATCAATCAATCAATCAATCAATCAATCAATTAAATGTAAAAAGTAAAAACTATACTTTTTTTCTCTGAAATGTAATTGAGTAAATGTACAAGTATACAAACCTAATAATACTCGAGTAAAGTACAAATCCCCCAAAACAGTATTTAAGTATTGTAACGAAGTACAATTACTCAAGTACTTTACACCCCTGTGTCTGTATTGCTATTTTTGGAACCTACTGCGAACAGTTCAGATCGATTTCATCAGCCACTGGGGACTTTCCATTCTTGAGTGATTGAATGGCTTTGATGATTTCTATTTCTGTTGGTGGGTTGATATTGATGTTGGTTACAGTGGTTGGTTACAATGGTTATTGAGGATATTGAGGATGTTGAGGTTTTAACATAACATTTATTTGGTGATCTGTGGTATCTTCCTAGCTTCAAACATGGTTCCGACATTCCAGAAGTGTTCAGGGCCCACTTCCTCACGCCGCCAACTTCTCGACGGATTTCATTGGAGGCGTCCATATGAGTTTGGGGCTCTTGTGGGCCTTCAGATCCATGTTGTGACAGAATGGGGTTGCGGTTTTTACCGAACGGAGTTGCTAGCCCCACGTCTAACCACTGGCCATTACTGGCTATCGGAGTGGGTGGTGGAGTTGATTTGCTAGTCCTCTCTCTTACACCTACTGTTTTCCAGGTATCGGATTACAGACTCATACCACATGAGACCAGACAGGTTTAAGATAGAGGTTGCCCTGACACGTCAAGCCCTATCAACTCCTGTTACCATGTAGGTTGCATTTGCCTTGCAAGTTACCACTATTGGAAATACGAGGCACGTATCTCTCTCTCTCTCTCTCTCTCTCTCTCTCTCCTAACCTAACCTATTCTTTCCCTCCCTCTTTCTATTACCCTATTAGAGCAGGATAACTGGGTGGCACCAGTGGTCCGATGTGTGCGTGGCACGAGAAGCGTGAATGGACTCAGCAAGCATCAGTTTTCACATAATTAGAAAGGTATAAATGGATCCCTGTGCTCCAGAGGATTTTCTCCTTTTGTTGCTTCAGTGAGCACCTCTTTTGTACAAGTGAATTCATACGGATCAGCGCGTGCTGATAAGATCTGATGGGCTGACTTACTCAGGATATCAGATGGAGCTGAAGGGATCTGATCAGTTGACTCACTCAGGATCTCAGATGGCTTTCTTGCTCCTCAGTCATGTTTGAAGAAGATGAGCAGGGGCGTACTGTACAGTAGTGGAGGGTATAAACCAACCTAGATGCAGTGTTTAACCCACTCTTTTGATCTGAAAGTCATAATATAGATTAAAATGACTAATATTAGAATAATATAATTGATATGCAAATAGGTTATTTTTGAGGAAAATGCTGGTTGGGGCATATGGGAACCGATATATGTAAATATGTACAGTGTACAATGTATATATTGTGGATTATTGGTGGTACTGGGATTGACTGTAATTCATCATTTACCCACCTTTTGTTTCACCACTGCATCATTGGATTATGAGGAATAAAACACAGCGAGCAACAGTAAAACTTGGATCACATGGGGACATCTAAGATAAAGGTCAACGTACTTTACCGTAAGTTCTATTTTCAGAATAGAAATATAGTAAACCACCTTACATCTAACCAGATCTATTTGCTCCTGGCTGTACATTCACTCATATGGGCGTGAGTATGGATCATTCGGTTTCCATTCAGGTTGGTATATAAGCATAATGATGTAATTAAGCAATAACACAAGTCGAGGTCATGCTATGGTGGTCGTTGGCACCGGTGTGCTGCTGACGTAGGAATGAGGCTGTAGGCCAAGTTCTATGGATCAGAACGGTACCAATAATCCACCCTAAAGCAGGACCTTGGGCAATGTTATTGCTTTTATACCAGATTTTTACATAATCCTTTCAAACATCAGATTCAACGAAGACCAACGCTTTATTTTGGTCCTCCACATTGTTCCCTGTTGCTAGGTAACAATGTACCAGATTCATTCATGTCTCTTATCCAATCACAATGTTGGTTTATAACTAAATTAAATAAGTATATAATTGCAGTGTCCAGACAGCCAGCCCAGTTAGGCCAGATATCTCTGTAAACTAAGGTTGCTTTTAAAATGTAATTTGTTACAGATTACTGATTATCTGAGTCATTATCATAGTCCATTGGATTACAGTAGACAACAGAGTACAGCAACTTACAATGGGCCTGGTCTACAAGATACACTACCACTAAGATACCCATGTACTTCCCAAAGGTCAGTGAATTCCACGACCACAACACCAGAGGGAGCTCCACAAATCATGTTCAACCCAGATTCGGCTCAAACCAGGGACTAAACACGTTTAGCAATTATGCCACAACAATGTGGAATGCCCTAACCACAGCCGTAAAATAATGTGAATCCCTGCCCTCCTTCAAAACCACTCTCAAAGAGCACCTACAGGTGGCTGCAATTCGAAACTGGCCCCGGTAAATGTCCAAACCACCCCCTCCAATGTACAGTTTCTTCCACCTCGAATGTATATATATTTTTTATGATCCCTTTCTAGACAGTACTGTATATTTGTATATCATAAATGTCTGGATGAAACAGTACTGTATATCTATCTGTATGTCATGTACAGTATGTCATAAATGTCATGATGAATTGAAAATGGGGGACCCTGATGTAAACAAGACGAAAGTCTTTTTTTGGTCTGTATCCCCTTAACAATTGTTTGTATTGAGCCGTACTGTATATTGCACCCATTCAGCAATCTGTTAATACAGTTTTCAATCAATCAATTCAATCAACCAACTCAGCGATGTAATCAGATTACCTTTTGATTACTTTACCTCCAAACTCCACAGAATATGAAGCAAAACATAACTCTTGGAGATAAACAGGAAATTTGTTCCAGTTAATGTTATCATCCTCTGTCTACTTCATAGTCAAGACAATGCTGCTTGTTCTAACATACCTGACCTCAACCAACTGCACTGTCTCTATTGTCAGAGAGGTGGCGCCACTGTATGTAAAGTGTATTTACAATGTCAACACAAGTGGGCGCCACCTCCCCAGCACAACATGAAGCCTCTGTTCTTATGGCTCTCATCTGATGATTTGAATGTAGTCCTGTGATTAGAATTGATTTGATTTGATTTGATTTGATTTGATTTGATTTGATTTGATTTGATTTGAACTGTATTTCTAGTAGATATTCACACAAGCATGTGAGTGTGAGAAAAGACCATTGAAAAGAAAATAGAGTCCAATACAGAAAACATATTCATAATTACAAGGTGGTACCTCAAATTACAGGCTACACATTCTGGTGTGTGTGTGTGTGTGTGTGTGTGTGTGTGTGTGTGTGTGTGTGTGTGTGTGTGTGTGTGTGTGTGTGTGTGTGTGTGTGTGTGTGTGTGTGTGTGTGTGTGTGTGTGTGTGTGTGTGTGTGTGTGTGTGTGTGTGTGTGTGTGTGTGTGTGTGTGTGTGTGTGTGTGTGTGTGTGTGTGTGTGTGTGTGTGTGTGTGTGATCCCTGTGCTGTGCTACAAAGAGAGAACAGGGATCCTTAGCTCTTTTGGAACCAGTGTGTCTGAGTGTAATCAAACACAACAGGGTACAGAGGGTGGAGTATACAGGTTTTAACATGTCTCTTTGTCAACTGTGCAACTGTATGGGGAACATATTAAACCAATAGCTTCAAGCTATCCCTTAATTATGTTCCCCATCCCTGCTACATAATCCCAACGTTTTAATTCTGCCGTAGGCCTAGCTATATTGACAACAGGCCATATCAGAGGTCATAAA
Source organism: Notolepis coatsorum (assembly GCF_963971535.1). Lineage (NCBI taxonomy): Eukaryota > Metazoa > Chordata > Actinopteri > Aulopiformes > Paralepididae > Notolepis > Notolepis coatsorum. The sequence goes on from NW_028171576.1 coordinate 63,893, forward strand.
CTCCTGAGCGGTTTAAAACCTGCCCAAGACTACATCATCTGAAATAATACTATCAATCAAAGAATCACGTTATGCTTTGCTCTTGCTGCTTGTTTTACACAGATTGTATGTATTATTTCTTACTGATGTGAAGCACTTTGAACGTAAGGTTATCCTATAACCCTAGTTATATGAATACTGGCTGAGCGTCTCGCTCTGCCTACTGAGATACATCACTATCTCCAGCACCTAGTGTGCTCTGGGAAACAAAACAAATGCACCCACTTGCACGTGACCACGCCACTCCCATGCGTCCTCTATATTACGCCGGAAGTGGTCACGCCTCACCCTTCCCAGTTTGATTTACATAAGCGGAAAACATCCAAGGGACCTCAGGGCGCTAAAGAGCGAGACGCTCAGCCAGTATGCATATAACTAGGGTTATAGGATAACCTTACGTTATATATCATCTGGCTTCGCGTCTCGCTCTGCCTACTGAGATAAAAGGCAGAGCGGACGCGCGGCCCTGACAAATGCACCCCCTGAGGGCCCGTAAGCCCCAGCCAGGGAGGAGGGGAGTCCCGTCCACCCGCCCGTCCTAACGAAGGGGGGTAGGCAGTCAACTCCACCAAAGTGCGAAAAAAGGGGAACCAGGTACCCCCGAACGCACAGCGCAAGCGGGACCATGTGTGACACAGCACCCTGCGGTCCACACCCACACACCCCTGCTAGCCCACCTGATGGCGGGATGCAGGAGAGGTCCCGGACCTCAGGACCGCCTGGGAGACAGAACCCCCAGTCATGTCCATGAGGTAAAACCTAACGAAAGGACTCTGTGAGGACCAGGAGGCCGCAGCACAGATGTCCTCCACTAGGCCCCCCCTAACAGGGCAGCAGCGGCCGCCACTCCACGAGCCCCCGGGGGGAACCTGTCCAGCCAACGTGTAGCAAAGGTCAATGCCCTCGCACAACCAATGTGACAGGCGCTGCTTGGACAGCGCCTCACCCGCGCGAGGGCCACCGTAACAAACAAACAGTTGATCGGAAGCCCTGAGACCCTCAGGGCTCAAGGTAAACCCCCAGTGCACGGACAGGACAGGACACGACAGGTGAAGGCTCACCTCCAACCCACTAGCGTCAGGAGGAGGGCGAAACGCCTGAAGCACCATATCCCAGGAGCGACAAGAGCTCCGGATATTCTTTGGCACGAAGGCCGGAACAGGCCACAGAGTCGCCTGCTATCGGCCCAAATAGACAGGTACTCCGACCACACCGAGAGAGCACATGGCTCACCCACGCATTTAGCGGAGGTGATGGCCCAAAAAAGGAACGCGGTCGTAAGACAGACGATCCAATGGCGCCTGCTCAAGAGGCTCAAACGGGGACCCCAACAGCCTTTCCAGAACAGTTGGAGGTCCCGACTCGGAGACAGAGAACGTTCCACAGGCTTGAGACACCGTGCGCCAAGCAAGAACGTCCCACGAGAGGGTGGCTGAACAATGTCCTGCCCCCCACTCTCGACCATACGCCACTTCCCTGCGTAAGCCGCGGTAGTGGGCGGAGCGTGCGCGTTCCGGATGGCGTTAACCACAGAAGAGTTAAGACGCATCCCCACCAGATTCACCCTTTCAGCAGCCAAGCCTAGAGGCTGCCCCAGAACAGGAGGCAGAACAGAGTTCCGCGTGCCTGAGAGAGGGCTAGCGGTGACCACGGAACAGGCCACGACGGGGCCGCCAAGAGCTGAATCAGGGCCGGGAACCACACAGCCGAGCCCCGGCCCGGCGCGACCAGGATCAAAGTCCTGCGCTCCTGATGTACCCGCCCCAACAGCTGAGCTATCAGGTGTATGGGGGGGAACGCGTACAGAATCCCGGGCGGCCACGGATACATCGAGAAGGCATCCACCCCCAGAGAGGGGTTGTCCTTCCGACTGACCGAGAACCACAAGGGGCACCGGTGGGACTGTCTGCTTGCAAACAGGTCCACCATGGCCTCCCCGAATCGGTCCCAGATTATGTCTGGATGTAGTCCCCACTCGTCGGGGTGAGGACCGCCCTGCGACATCACATCCGCACCCACATTCTCCCTGCCGGGGATGTGGAGAGCCCTCAGGCTGCGCAGATTGAGAGATGCCCATAGCCAGAGCTTGACCGCCGCCTGGTGCAGACGGGGGGAGCGTACTCCTCCCTGTCTGTCGATATACGCCGCTGACGTCATGTTGTCCGTCCTGATCAAAACATGCTTGCCCACCACAAGGTGGCCGAGCCGTTTGAGAACCAGAAGGACTGCCTTCAATTCCAACACATTGAAATGTAGTGCAGACCGGGCAGCATGGTCCTGCCGGCTGCCTCCTACTGCATTGGCCCGACACGTCCCCCCCCCATCCCGTGAGGGAGGTGTCGGTGAAGACTGTGACGTGTGACAGCCTGCTGCCCATGGGGACCCCGCTGGTGAGGGCCGCAGGCCCTCCCCAGAGGGCGAGGTCCCCCAGTACTGACATGGGAACTTTCAGCCGCTTCCACTTGTCTCTCACCGGGTCCATTTCCATACTGGAAAACCACCTCTGTATCCTCCTCATGAAGAGGAGGCCAAGAGGGACCACGAAGTGAGCAGATGCCATCATACCGACCAGGCGCATCACGGACAGCGCCGTAACCGTCCTAGGACGGAACCTCCCGAGCGTGCCAAGATCCACTCGCGGCCGCTCTGAGAGGGATGCCCATATAGACCCTGAGCTTAGAAATAAGCCCAAGTACTCCACCCGTTGACTGGGAAGAGGAGTACTCTACTTCCAGTCTACAGCAACGCTAAACGCAGTCGTACGCTAAACCCTGAAAAGGAAGCATAGGTATGTCCTAGGAGGGAAGATGGGGATGCGAATACGCATCCTTCAGGTCTATGGAGGTGAACCAGTCCCCCACCTGACAGCGCTTAACAGGTGGGTGACGGTCAACATTCTGAACCTTCCATGGGACAGGTCCAGTATGGGTCTGACACCCCCCCCCCCCCCCCGATTTCTCGGGCACCAGAGAATATCGGGAGGAAACGCCGCTCATCGCTTCCTCCCATGGGACCACGACGGCGGCCTGCTTCGTCGCCAGAGAATGAATCTCCTCGGCCAGGGCTGTCACTGCCGCAGACTCTGATAATAGAGTCTGTACCAAACCCAAAAACGGAGGGCGGGGGTGTGTAAACTGTAACACAAGCGCCGCCCTCAGCGTTCTCTCCATCCACACCGACATATGGCTACTACTGCAGCCATACGTGGTAAAAATTCAAAGCGCCCCCGCCGCCAACTGCCGCTGGTCCGCTAGGAATCGTAGATAGGTGGCCCGGTCCCTCCCGCTGTGCGTCGTCAACCCTGGTCTTGCCAACCCCGCAAGCAGGGTGTCCCGCGGAGCCGGGATATCGCACCCTGACTCTACCAATGAGGCAATCGCACCCAAGGGGGGGACCCTGACAGAAGGGCCGGTCTGATATGGGGGGAGCGGCCATCACCCCTGGTGACATAGGCTCCCCCGCTGAGCATCTTCCCGGCTTAGCTTGCTGAGGACAGCCTGCTCTGCAGCTGGACATGCATGGTGTGTGGTCCCACACTGCCCGATAGGGTGGGTCTCTACACACCGTAGCCCTGTAGTGATATTACTACCACCCAAATGACGTGTGCCTAACTGACCACCGCGGGATCGGAAGTCCAGACGGGGGAGGCACTAACGTAATACCCGGCGAGGGTGGGGCTGGGGGGAACCCACGTTGCGACCTCCTGGGCCTAGAGTTCCCCCTCTGACAAAATGTTTTAGATACAGGGAACCCTGCTCCGTCAACAGATACAACACCAGACTCACCAAACACAGACGCAGGACGTGTAGTGTGAGAACGCTTGACAGCACAGCATTCTCATAGACAGACCCAGGCCTAGCTAGCAACTGGGTGTCAGCCCCTGTCTCCATGAGAAGCGAAATGTGGGGCGCGGAGCCCAGGTCAAATACCGCCCGCGCCTCCGTGGATAGACCAAGGTCCACCCGCGGAAAAGGGAGCCCTGAGGAGGAGACCCCTCCCCTCCTCAAGGGGAGATTGCTCCAACCAAGATGCCTGTGAACAACCGTTGACAGCATCCTAGCCCTCCCTGCGGTTATAGCTTGCGGCTGGGTCAAAAACTGAATAACCTCAAAACCTTGCGCAATGGTTTTGACGTCGGCTAGCCCTAAGGCCCCACCACCGACACCATTTTTGACAGAAAAGCAGCCAATTGAGCAATGTTGTTAGTTGCTGCTAAATTCTGTACTGTGGCGGTGTAAGCTTCATCAGCCCACCAGCCACCTGCCGGGCCGACTCGCCTCTTGGCGTCGGCCGGGCGGGATACCGTTCCACCATGTCAGGGCAAAGGACCGATGCCACCTGCTCCACTAAGCACGGAACAAAGTCTATTACTAGTGAAGCACTGCTCCACTAGTAGCCATGCAACAACCTCCCCTGCGGTGTGCACCCGTGACGGGATAAATGAATGAATGAACCAAAACTCTATTAACATATTGCAGAATGGGCTAGCCCAATACACACAATTGTTAAGGGGATGCAGACCAGAGAAAACGTTAGTCCTGTCTACATCAGGGACCCCCATTTTCAATTCATAAATTCACAAAATGCACACCTGCCCTGAGCCCTGTCGTCAGCCCATCCACCCAGGTAAAGGGTAAATAAGCCTCCGCTAAACCCCCAACATTAGACATTGATTGACCGTCAGCATGAATGGTTAAGAGGGAAGAGTAAAGACAGACCCGGCGGGGCACATGGGAACGGCACCCCAAACATCTTAACATTAGCATTAGCTGTGCGCTAGGATACTTGGAAAAACATCCAAAAGAGTCATGATGACCACGTTTATCCAAATATCCCGCCCCCTGCGCCAATACATCACTCGGTCGTCTCACGAGACAACGAGCAGTATTACACATGCCAGTACCAATGCCTGCTAGCGCAGGTCCTACCTGGGCGCGACGTGGCTCGACTGCCAACCGTCGCGCGAAGTCCCTCGGTCCGCTGTCACGCGACGAGGAAAAAACAGGACAGGACCGCCGCGCTGTTAAGACGTGCCGAGAAGGTTCCGGGGCTGGCGAACTTCTGGCGAATTCCCAACATTGTGTAATTTCTCCTTACGCTTCATAACAATCTCCAGTTCAGAAGTGCATCTGAGCTGCTTCCGTGTTGGAAACGAATGAGGAAGGGTGAGGCGTGACCACTTCCGGCGTAATATAGAGGACGCATGGGAGTGGCGTGGTCACGTGCAAGTGGGTGCATTTGTTTTGTTTCCCAGAGCACACTACGTGCTGGAGATAGTGATGTATCTCAGTAGGCAGAGTGAGATGCGAAGCCAGATTATATATAACTGCAATCCCCTGTATGAAAGGTGCTATACAAATAGTTATTATTAACAATCAATCAATCAGTTACCTACCTGGACCTTATTTCAATCAGATCAATTGATACACAACTTTGCATGTATCTAATTATATTACTAGTAATAAGTAAAAGACACCTCTATGACCCTCCCTCGTATTTCTTGGGGCGATCCTCCGCAATGATTGATTTATGGCTTCTGACATGATTTATGGCTCAAGCCTCCATGCCATTAAACCTGGTGTATTCTCCTGATCCATTACACATTCTGAGTAAGAGGACATGCAGTCCAGCAGGTCTAGTCATTTAATGAGCATTTTACAATTATAGTGTACATACTACATACCAAGACATGCCAATAGATTGTGTGTGTGTGTGTGTGTGTGTGTGTGTGTGTGTGTGTGTGTGTGTGTGTGTGTGTGTGTGTGTGTGTGTGTGTGTGTGTGTGTGTGTGTGTGTGTGTGTGTGTGTGTGTGTGTGTGTATGTGTGTGTGTGTGTGTGTGTGTGTGTGTGTGTGTGTGTGTGTGTGTGTGTGTATGTGTGTGTGTGTGTGTGTGTGTGTGTGTGTGTGTGTGTGTGTGTGTGTGTGTGTGTGTGTGTGTGTGTGTGTGTGTGTGTGTGTGGGTGTGAGAACTAGTGTAGAGAAATTTGGACAGGGTTTTTGAATTGCTATTTAAAAAGTTTTAAATCTCATAATTAAGTTTTAGATCTGATCATTACATTTGATGATTTTACATTTTCAGATGTTAGGCATCTTAGCAAAGGCAACGGTTGCACACAGAAAGGCCGCCTGCTGCCTGAATATTAAAGGCAACCTACTTGTGTCTAGCCACGCCCAACTTGTGTTTAGCCACGCCCCCGCGGCGACGCGGCAGCGGCAGACACGCATTCTTTCGCCGGTTAAGTTTAGGCATGTTAAGTTTAGGCATTGTTTCGGAGTTGGTTATGGTTAGGGTTAAGGTTAGGCATTGTTTCGGAGTTGGTTAAGGTTAGAAGGGTTAAGTTTAGGCATTGTTTCGGAGTTGGTTAACTTTAGGGTTAAGGTTAGGCATTGTTTCGGAGTTGGTTAAGGTTAGAAGGGTTAAGTTTATGTTTTAGGGCGGTCAGGTGGCGTAACGGAGATTGCGTTCGTCACCAAACCCTGGAGCGGCTAGATTCGCCTGTTCGAGTCCAGCTCACAGCTCCGGGGTTGTCACCAGCTTGGCTGGCCGTTCACACTAATACAATTGGCAGTATTAGAGGGTGGGAGAAGCTGGCGGGGTGGGTCCGGGTCGTTGTAAACAGCGACTCCTACAGTTCGGTCGGGGCGCCTGCTAAGCGCGGATAGGACTTGAGTGGGATAGTGTGATCCTTCCACACGCTACGCCCTCTCAATGAGAATCCGCGCTGCCAGGTGAAAAGAAGCGGTTGATTGGCTGGACGTGTGTCGGAGGAAGCACGTGGTAGCCTCCACTCTCCCAGATGATCTGACTGTGGGGGGTAAGTGCGCAGCGACCAGGAAGGGGATTGGGAATTGGCATAACGACTAAAATCGACTAAAATCGGAGGAAAATGGAGGGGGAAAAAGATAAAAAAAAAAAAAAAAAAAAAAAGGTTAAGTTTAGGCGCTGTTTCGGAGTTGGTTAAGGTTAGAGTTTGTCTCAGAGAATGGCAATAGAATGCAGCCTATTTCCGCGCTGCAGCTCTCTCGCGCTGCCGCAGTCACATGGGCGTAGTGGCCAATCAGAGAAACGCTAAACACAAGTAGGTTGCCTAAAATATTCACGCCCCCCTGCTGGGGTTTTGAACCCAGGACCTTCTTGCTGTGACAACAGTGCTAACCACTGCGACACTGTTTCATTTTATTAAAACACACAGTCGAATTTTCAAAGGGGGGCGCTGAAAAACTCAAAACGAGGGGGAAGAATGGGGATCTTATGGTTCCCCTCTAAACCTGGTGTGATTGGCGCGGAATGGCTAGTACCGGCTGTAGAAGCAGAAACCGACTTGGTGGATTTGTACTGTTAGAATATTAGAATTCATATTGTTTAGATAGGTGTCGTATTTATGTTTGAACTCTAGGGGGGCAACCTCCTCTATATAAGTAACCTAGCTGATCACTGTAATTCATGCACCTGTTATGGAGATATGTTTTCCTACCTGTTTCACTGTTTGGAACTGACAAATTGAGCAACTGACAACTGCTCTAATTGAACCATTTATTCACTATTATTCTTTTTTGGACAATAAAACCCTGTAACCCGTACCAGCCGCAACTTGGACATTCTTCTATATTTACATCACAAACTGTGTTACTGAGTAGAGAACTAATTATGCTTACATGCTCTCTCTCTAACACACACACACACACATACATGCTCTCTCTCTCTAACACACAAACACACATGCTCTCTCTCTCTCTCTCTCTTTCTAACACACACAGACATGCTCTATATCTCTCTCTAACACACAAAATGACATGCTCTCTCTCTCTATATTTCTCTCTCTTTCTAACACACACACACAAACAGACATGCTCTCTCTCTATCTCTCTCTTTCTAACACACACAGACATGCTCTATCTATCTCTCTCTCTTCAATTCAAATGGGCTTTATTTCACATTCTTGTATTTCTCTCAGTAGGTATGAGAGTTTTGAGTTATTGTCGATGTTTTCAAAGTCTCTTTGGGTGTTTGCAATTTGTGGGAAGTATGTCTTGGTATAGTGGGCAGGTTGTTAAGAAGTGGAGCTCGGTTTCCACCTCATCTTGTGTGCAGTGGGTCTGTCTTCGCTTGGGAGCCAGGTCTGCCCATGGCGGCCTTTCTCGATGGCTAGGCTGTGCTCGCTGAGTCTGTACCTAGTCAAGGATCTTCTTAGTATTGGGTCAGTCACAGTGCTCAGGTATTCTGCAGGTCTGTGCAGTGATAACACTGTATATTGACTGTAGAACGGGAGCTCTCTCTCGCTCTCTCTCTGCTATATGTTGACTGTATCATGCCCAGCCTCGGGCAGCGCTATTATTTAAGAATATGTTGACTGCATGAAAAAAATATATATATATATTATATATATATAATATTTTTTTTTTTACTTTTAGGGGGGCCTCGCGTTTAAATCTCGCACAGGGCCTCGCATTTCTCCCAGGCGGCCCTGTCTGCAGCAGACATACTATTGGTTTCAACGAAGGGAGGGGTTACATGTGTACAGTCGGCCGGCGTGCGTCAGCTGCGTCTGACTATTTCGCGCGTGCAGCATTGGAGGTTATGCCAGCCAAGACGAAGAGGACGGTCGTTCGGCAGATGGACTGAAGATGAAAGTTGTTGCATGTTAGAAAGTTCAGTCAGGCTAGCCATGTCGGCTTAGCTAAAGGCAGGGACAGCTAGTTAGCTTTAGCTACGTTATAATAACGAGTGCTAATGTGTGGTTCAGTCGGGATAGCCATGTCAGCTAGTAGCTTAGCTAAAGGCTAACTAGCGTTAGCTAACCTAGAGAGCGCGTGCAGCATTGTTATGCCAAGATGAAGAGGACGGTCGTTCGGCAGATGAACTTTGTCAACTCCACGCGGTTGTCTCCATCCTCTTGGACGTTTGGTGAGTTTTTAATGCACTCTATTCTATTCCCGCCGTGGAGATCTCTCTCTCTCTCTCTCGGGCCGGCTAGCTATCGTGGCTAAGGCTAACGTTATGTTGGCTAATGTTATGTGGAGCCAGCGGGCTGGCTAGCTATCGTAGCTGACGTTTTGTTTGACCAGCGGGCCGGCTAGCTATCGTAGCTAACCTTATGTTGAGCTAGCGGGCCGGCTAGCTATTGTAGCTAATGTTATGTTGAGCTAGCGGGCCGGCTAACTATCGTAGCCAACGTTATGTTGAGCTAGCGGGCCGGCTAGCTGTCGTAGACGTTATGTTGAGCCAAACGGCCGGCTAGCTGTCATAGCTAATGTTATATTGAGCCAAAGCGGGCCGGCTAGCTAACGTTATATTGAGCCAAACGGGCCGGCTAGCTGGCGTAGCTAACGGTGTGTACCTGGTGTCAGTACCTGGCTACTCTATTTGCAGTTAGCCTATTTAGCTGATGTCGGCCGTTGGCTCCTTGCTACTTTGTTTTCTCTGGTATAGACCCTCTTCTCTTTGGATTTAAGTGTTGATCTTTGTCCTTTTGGATCTATGTATATTCATGTTGCCTTTGTGAAGTTATCTTTTCCTTCTGTTTTGTTCTTCCATTAAAAGTTGAATATCCTTTAGGGGCTCATCTTAGCTGTCTTGCTTATCTCTCTCTCTCTCTGTCTGGA
>NW_028171576.1:73736-150944 GCF_963971535.1 Notolepis coatsorum
GCAGAGGGGAACTCATTATGGCTGCTTCTGTCGGTGGTGAGGGAAAGAGGAATGGGGGGAGAACAAAAAAGGTTTGTTTTGTAGTAGTATTATAGTGTCACAGAGGGACAGAGAGAGAGAGAGAGAGAGAGAGAGAGAGAGAGAGAGAGAAGAGAGGAGAGAGAGAGAGGAGAGAGAGGAGAGAGAGAGAGAGAGAGAGAGAGAGAGAGAGAGAGAGAGAGAGAGAGAGAGAGAGGAGAGAGAGAGAGCATTTTTCAAATGAGAACTCTCACATTACTGTTGGGTTTGACTGCAGAGATTCAACAATATGGGTTACAGTACGTAGAGGAAGGGATGATGAGTGAAAGAGAGAGGGAGGGACGGACCAGTGAGAAGGGTAGTTGTAGTTTTCCATTGTGAGATGGTTGGCAGAAGCTGAAACAGACATGCACATGATATAATTTGACCACACACATACCACACACACACACACACACACACACACACACACACACACACACACACACACACACACACACACACACACACACAACACACACACACACACACACACACACAGAACTACAACACGAAAAGAGAGAGTGAGTGATAAAGAGAGAGAGAGAGTGATAGAAAGTGAATAAACACTCCTACCATTGTGTTGCTTTGCGTAGGTCTCACATTTCCCATTGTCCTCTGGTAAGCTCAGGCTGAATGATGGGAGGCCTTATTGTCCCGATAACCATCCCACAGCCAGGTGACATCACTTGTGCTTCTCATACTAATATTCCCTATTCCGAGGCAGGGTTCAAGCAAACAAAGCCCATAAAACTATAATGAAGTTAGGGCGGCTACGTGGCGTAGTGGGCAAGGCGCTCGCCACGAATGAAGGAGACGCTGGGCTTGCCTGTTCGAGCCCAGCGCTCCACATTGCTTTCAGTTTAGCTGGTTGTTCATACTAATACACATTGGCCGTATTAGGGGGTGGGAAACTGATGGGTGGGGATCGGGCGTTGTGGACAGCGACTCCTACAGGTCGGTTGGTGCGCCTGCGTAGTAGAATCAGGTAGTGTCGGGGGCAGCGTGAGCCTCCCACGCGTTACTCCTCGCCACTGAGAGATCGAGCTGCGCAGGTGAAAAGATGCGACTGCTGTTACCTCAAGTACCGGAGGGACTTGTGCTATGTATGACTTAGTCCACATTGCAGCCGGCTTGTGGGAGGCAAGAAACAGCGTTCGTGACAGGGGAGGGTTGAATTGGATGATACGAAATTGGGATGGGAGAAAATATAGAAATAGGAGAAAAAGTGGATAAAAAAAAAAAAACTATAATGAAGTTACACAAGATTACAACATATCGCGCGGAGCCGGTGATGCACGCTGAAATACTGACCGCTATGAAAACCAGAGACAAAAAATGCTCTGAGTTTCGTAAAAGTCAGTCAAAGCTTACCATAAGCACGAGCAGTGAACTCCAAGCCCACGTGACTGAACTCAAACTGGAAAGAAACAGACTAAGAATGATGTAAACTCCATGATCAAAACAGCAACAACAAAAAAATTCATCAATGACAAAACCGAGGAAAACAAAAACAAACCACGTGAACTTTGGAAATTACTCAATAACCAACTAGGCTGCAGTAAAAAACTTAAAACCAGATTCTCAAACATAAACATAAAGACGGACAACACGCTCATCACAGAAAAGCTGGATGTAGCCAATTACTTAAATAGTTTCTTCACAAACATAGCCACAACACTGGTAAACAAACTACCCTCCCACTCAGGGCATTATGGGGTAGAACACATAGTAGCTTACTACAAGAACCTAGGGGTCCACAAAGACGACTTCAAACTGGAAATGGTAACAACAGATGAGGTACTCAAAAAACTGAGCGCCCTCCAACCTAACAAGGCCACTGGCCATGACAACATCCCCTCCAAATTCCTCAGAGAATCACCCCAGTCATCACACACATAATAAACCTCTCCATAAAACAGGGACACGTCCCCAAGGACTTCAAAATTGCGAGAGTGACCCCTCTGCACAAAAAGGGCAGCAAATTAGACCCAGGCAACTACCGCCCTGTTTCTATTCTTACCTCCATCTCGAAAGTCATGGCGAAAATAGTCTACGAACAGGTAGAAAAGTACCTGGCCGAAAAAAATCAAATCTACGAATTCCAATCTGGCTTCAGAACATCCCACTCCACTGACACATGCCTTCTCTATTTAAACGACCACATCAAACAAGAGGTGGACGCGGGCAAATACTGCAGCATGGTCATGCTGGACCTACAAAAGGCCTTCGACACTGTCAATCACACCATTCTGATTGACAAGCTAAAAGCAATTGGTTTTGATAGTCTATCAGTGAGCTGGATGCAATCCTACCTGGAGGGGAGAGAGCAGATGGTGGAGGTAAACGGTACCCTATCCCCCCCCCTCACAGTAAGCTGTGGTGTTCCACAAGGAAGCATACTAGGTCCGCTACTGTTCCTAATTTATGCAAATGACATGTCGTCAGCTTGTGACTGCAACTTGTTCCTGTTTGTGGACGACTCAGCCCTGCTGGTCTCTGACAAGAACAAGTTACAGGTTGAAAAAACCCTCAGCTCAGAACTAGGCAAAATCTGCATATGGATCGCTGATAACAAACTATCATTACACATGGGCAAAACAGAGTCCATTCTCTTCGGTTCAAATAACAAACTCAGCAAGACCGACGGCTTCTCAGTTACAGTGGGTGACAATATTGTCACAAGGAAAGAAGATATTACCTACCTGGGTTCCATCCTAGAGGCAAATCTTTCCTGTGACAAAATGCCATCCAATGTAATAAAAAAAAGTCAACCAACAAACTCGATTCTTGTACCGGATCTCCTCACTGGTAAACAAGAATACCCTGAAGACTCTGGCAGGAGCACTCATTCAAGGGTACTACGACTATGCTTGCACCTCATGGTACCAAAGCACCTCAAAGGCGCTAAAAACAAAATTACAAACATCTCAAAACAAACTGGTCAGACTACTGCTTGACCTTACTCCTAGAACCCACCTCACCCCTGCCCACTTTGACAACCTAGGATGGCTTAGAGTAGACGACAGAGTACAGCAACTTGCAATGGGCCTGGTCTACAAGATACACTACACGACCAAGGTACCCATGTACATGTCAAAATACTTCCCAAAGGTCAGTGAATACCACGATCACAACACCAGAGGGAGCTCCACAAATCATGTTAAACCCAGATCATTCGGCTCAAACAAGGGACTAAACACGTTTCGCAATTATGCCACATCAATGTGGAACGCCCTACTCAAAGCTGTAAAGGAATGTGAATCACTACCCACTTTCAAAAACACTCTCAAAAAACACCTAAGGGAGACTGCAATTCGAAACTGGCCCCTGTAAATGTCCTAACGCAACCCCCTCCAATGTACAATAAATGTCCTATTAAACCCAATAATACACGAGACCCTCTTCTTGGGATCAAGTAAGGTTTTGTCGATAATCCAATGTACCCCCCCACCCCACCCCACCACCTCCAATGTCCAGTTTCCCCCCCACCCCACCCCACCTACCCAACCCCCCCCCCCCTCCACCCCACTTACCAACCTCCTACCTACCAACCTTCTCCAATGTAGTTTCTTTGTCAAATTATATACTCTCTTCTTGTATCAAAAACAGTACTGTATTTGTAAATCTGGTATGTCATAAATGTATAGATGTAGCAGTACTGTCTATCTGTATGTCATGTATGTCATATGATGAATTGAAAATGGGGGACCCTGATGTAAACAAGACGAAAGTCTTTCTCTGGTCTGCATCCCCTTCACAATTGTGTGTATTGAGCCGTACTGTATTGTACCCATTCTGCAATCTGTTAATACAATTTTCAATCAATCAATCAATCAATCAATCAATCAATCAATCAATCAATCAATCAATCAATCAATCAATTGTGTCATGCCCACACACACCACAGAGAAGTAGGCTACCCCTACCGACACAGAGAAGTATATGCATATGCGTGAATGTATGCACACACATGCACACACACACAAGCTCATGGGCAAAAGAACAGTCAATGAAGACACACTTTTACCAAAGAGTTCATGCAAAAGAGAAAAAGAGATGCAGAGAGAGAGAGAGAGAGAGAGAGAGAGAGAGAGAGAGAGAGAGAGAGAGAGAGAGAGAGAGAGAAATATCATCTGTCTTCATTTAGCTGAAGCCATGTTCCCATTTCCATCCAATTCCTCATTTTGTAATTAAGCCTCTACCTCATTGTAAACCTCAGCTTTGGCTGAATGTAAACACACACAATTACAGGCTCTGAATTGTAGTGGAAAGTTTTCTTGGGTCTTGTTAGCAGCTCCTGCAGAGGGCCAGTAAATAGAACAAGAGCAGCCTGTTGAGCCACAGAGAGAACATTCACATCCAAACACCTACAGTAGTATCAACCCTTAATTCTTATTCCGTGTCTGAGGACCAATCACGTTCATGCAACCTGAGTGATGAAACAAAACAAAACAAATTAGTTTACATGCTCCTAAAGCTAGTATCACAATATTTAGCGTGGCAATATTTTTTACATTGTTTTTATTATTGATACACAGACTGTAACATCCTACTGGTTCATGGCCTGTTCTCCCATGCTCTACCTCTCCCCATCCCTGTATGTTTGTTCCTTGTATTTATGTACCGTGTCCTTTCCCTTTTCTCTCTCTTGTGCTCTCTCTCTCCCCTTCTCTCTCTTGCTCTTCATGTTCCGCTGTTATTCTAGTGTTACTCTTCTTGTCATGTCTAGTGTTACTCTTCTTGTCTTGTATTAGGTTATCTGTTTAGTCTTAGTCTTTGTAGTTACTTTTGGTTATTAGGTTTTCAGTTTAGTGTAGTCTGCTTGTTTTGCCCCAGTGTATCGCTGCTGTCGGGACAAAACCTCATAACTCCATTTTTTTAATATTTTTTTTTTTATATAAATAAACTCAGTAGATCATCCTCCATATGTGTGTGTGGGTTTTACAAAGTTTAAACAATGGGAAAGCATTAAACCGATCATCTGTCTAAACCTCCTAACTCTATTCACCCTCAAATCTGTGTTAGTTTTTTTCATCTGCTGAAAAGTTGGGTTTTTGGAGTTATGAGGTTTTGTCCCGACAGCAGCGGTATGCTGTTTGTCTTGTCGTCCATAGTTGTAGTTCCTTGTGTTGTTTCTTGTAGTTCTTGGTCAGTCTGTTTCCCCTCCCAGGTGTCTCCAGTTGTAATCATCCCAGGTGTTTGTCATTTGTTCCTGTGTATTTCAGTTCCTTGTTGTGTTCCCCATGTTAGTACTGTGGCAACCCCAAGCCACCCCTGGGCTTGGTGATTGATGGGCGCTATGTGGCGACCCAATGGCTGGGCGCTGCCCATGTTTGGGCGTCCGCTTCCGGACGCACCTGTCACTAAATACCCATCAGAGTGATTACCTGATTAGCGAATCACGGCGCGGTGCGCCTGTTGGAGAGGGGGGACTTAATGGAGCCGAGGAGCCTCCTCTCAGTCCCCCGTAGCAGCGCAAGGCAAAAGGCCACAGAGCGGAGACGCCGCCCGGCCGACAGCAAACCGTTATTATTTGACTAAGAAAATAAAGAGTATGATTTTGGGAACTGCAACCTGTCTGTGTGTTGTTTATTCTGCCACCCCTACACCTGGAATTGCCACAGTGGTGGAGAATGCGGGCATAGTCTACTGGCAATCAGGGGTGCAGAATAAACAACAATAGACTTTATCAGAATAGAATAAAAGAAATTAAAAAAAAATATATATATATATATAAATTTAATAACGGAAAAAGCATGGACGCGCTGGTGCAGCAGCTTGTACAGGCGAGCATGGAACAACAGACCCGGCACGAAGAGGCCCTGCACGAACAGAGGAAACAGACGGGGATGATCCACGCGGAGCTCCAGCGGATGGCCGCTCACCGGCAGGAGGAAGGGGCCGCCGGGACGCGGCCTAACCCCGGGCGCTTCATCCCCAAGCTGACGGAGCAGGAGGATATAGAAGCCTATCTCCTGGCGTTTGAGCGCACCGCCGGCCGGGAGGGCTGGCCCGAAGACGACTGGGGGGGACTGCTGGCCCCCTTCCTGTCGGGTAATGCACAAAAGGCCTACCAGGACCTGCCACCGGAGCAAGCCGGGAACTACACTCGGCTAAAGCAGGAAATTCTGTCCCGGTACGGCCATAGTCTGCAGTCCCGCGCGCAGCGGTTCCATGACTGGGTGTATGACGCACAGGCCTCCCCGCGCTCCCAGATGCACGACCTGGTCCGCACAAGCCGAGCCTGGCTAATGACTGACCCCGGAGGGCCCACGGTTTTGGAACGGATTGTTATGGACCGCTTTGTCAGAGCCCTCCCCTATGACTCGAAGAAGCAGGCGAGTCAAGCGGACCCCCGCTCCGTGGAGCAGCTGGTGAATATTGTGGAGGCCCACCAGGTAACGCGGGAGTTACTCAAAGGGGGGCGAGGGGAAAAGCCAGAGCGGCCGAGAACAAGGAGGGGTCCCGACGAGCCCAGCCCAAGGGGCCGGGTAGGGAACGCAGGTGAGCCCGAACTACCCCGAAGAAGACCGCTGTTCGACCAGGACCAAAGACGCTGCTACAACTGCGGCGAGCCCGGGCATCTCTCGTGGAACTGCCCAGGCCGGGATGTGTCCATGCCATCGGCGGCAGCTTCAGACCCCCGCGGAAAGACGTGCAACTATGGCGCAGCCTGTTGGGCCCATAAGGAAACATCGGCGACACTTTTACCCGTGCGCGTCAACGACAAAGATGCCGTAGCGCTCCTGGACTCGGGTAGTGCCATAACGCTGGTTCAGCCCCATTTGGCACACTGCGACGCAGAGGCTCCGCAAGTGTCAGTGTCCTGTGTGCACAGGGACACAAAGTTGTATCCTACAGCGCCGATCACCCTGACAACCACCAAGGGGGTCTGCTCGATGACAGCCGGCGTCATACCTAACCTGCCGGTAGCGCTGCTGATTGGTCGAGACTGCCCCCTGTATCGCCAGCTGTGCTCAGCCGTCATCTCCCCGCGCACCCCACCCTCTACGGGTAAACCGAGGAAGAAGAAAGGGTTACGTCAGCCGAAGGTGTGTGCTCTGAACGTAACGGGGAGTGAGACTGAGACGGCCTCAGATGTAGGTGACGACGCGCCGGAACCCCTGGATATACCGGGGAGTGAGACAGAGACGGCATCAGGTGTGGGTGACGACGCGCCAGCGCCCCAAGCGGGCCCCGAGACGGATAACAGTGACGAGGACCCCTTTGCGGAGTTCCCCCAGGCGGACGAGGTGGGGAGGGACCTGGCGGGTCAGTTCGGAACGGCCCAGCTGGAAGACCCAAACCTAACGCAGGCCCGGGCGAATATCAAGACCATAGATGGAAATCCCGTGGAGGGGGTGAGTAACCTGCCATATCCTCACTTTGCAATAAAAAGACAATTGCTGTACCAAGTTGTAAAAAAGAATGATGAGGTTAGGGATATATTGCTGGTACCGAAGTTCTTTATTCCCACTGTACTCCAGCTGGCGCATTCACATATCCTCGGAGCGCACCTGGGCGTGGACAAAACCATGGAGTGCATAAGGGCGCGTTTCCATTGGCCGGGCATGAAGAGAGCGGTAGAGGACTATTGCCGGAGCTGCCCAGAGTGTCAACGCGCAGCACCAAAGGTACAATATAAAAGTCCTCTGATCCCGCTGCCCATCATTGAGACCCCATTCTCAAGAATTGCCCTCGACGTAGTGGGCCCTCTAGTTAAATCGTCCCGAGGCCACCAGTATATACTGGTAATCATAGATTATGCTACCCGTTACCCCGAAGCCATCCCGTTACGCACGGTGACGGCCAAAATTGTGGCACGGGAGCTCTTTCATTTGTTTAGTCGGGTGGGAATTGCCGACTCTATTCTCACGGATCAGGGCTCGTGCTTTATGTCGCGGGTCATGAAAGAAATGTGCAAACTAATGAAAGTGGAACAGCTACGAACCTCCATATACCATCCACAGACGGATGGACTGTGCGAGCGCTTTAACAAGACCCTGAAAAGCATGCTAAGGAAGGTGATGGAGAAGGATGGGAAGAATTGGGATCAGTTGTTGCCCTTTCTGATGTTCTCTGTGCGTGAGGTCCCACAGGCCTCCACTGGCTTCTCGCCATTTGAGCTGCTCTACGCCCGCAAGCCGCGGGGTCTCCTGGACATCGCAAAGGAGATTTGGGAGGAACAGCCGTCGCCCCACCGGTCTCTCATAGAGCATGTGCAGGTAATGAGAGACAGGATGAAGGCGCTCTGGCCAGTGGTGAGAGAACACATGCAACAGGCCCAAGACGCACAGAAGCGCATTTATGACCGGGGCGCACAGCCACGGGAGTTTAATGTGGGGGACCGAGTCCTAGTGCTGGTACCGACAGCAGAGTGCAAATTCCTAGCCAAATGGCAGGGACCCTACGACATAATCGAGAAAGTGGGTCCCGTCAACTACAAGGTCCACCAGCCCGACCGTAGGAAGCATCGACAGTTATACCATGTTAACCTGTTGAAGAAATGGCATGCCCGGGATGTGTTGCTCTCGCCCCCCCCTCTTCCCCCTTTTGCGCAGCAGGTGGCAGAGGCGGCCGATGTTCCCATCGGGGAACAGTTGTCCCCGACCCAACGGCAGGAGCTTCGGGAGCTGGTCCAACAGAACCGGGACGTGTTCTCGGCCACGCCGGGCCGCACCACATTGGCCCAGCACCACATCATTACCAGCCCGGGAGACAAGGTAAAGCTGAAGCCCTATCGTATCCCAGAGGCAAAAAGAGAGGCAGTCAGAAGAGAAGTGCGGGTCATGCTGGAGATGGGAGTAATTGAGGAGTCTCATAGCGGGTGGTCCAGTCCTATTGTTTTAGTGCCAAAACCCGACTCAACAACCAGGTTCTGTAATGATTTCAGGAAGCTTAATGAAATTTCAAAGTTTGACGCCTATCCCATGCCTAGAGTGGATGAGCTCATTGACAGACTGGGCCTGGCCAGATTTATCACGACACTAGACCTAACGAAGGGTTATTGGCAAGTCCCTCTGTCCCCCGCCTCAAGGGAGAAGACGGCTTTCTCCACCCCAGATGGGCTGTTCCATTATAAAGTTCTCCCGTTTGGCCTGCATGGGGCGCCATCTACCTTTCAGAGGCTGATGGACAGAGTACTACGGCCCCATCGGGAGTATGCAGCCGCATATCTCGATGACATTATCATCCACTCGTCAGATTGGGACACCCACCTCCAAAAGGTGAGAGCGGTGTTGGGGGCCCTCCGGGAGGCGGGTCTCACCGCCAACCCAAAGAAATGCAGGCTGGGATTAGAAGAGGCAGAGTACCTGGGGTTCACAATAGGCCGGGGCAATGTGAAACCGCAGAAGAGGAAGATTGATGCAATAAGGGAGTGGCCTCGCCCTTTAACCAAGAAGCAGGTCAGGACATTTAATGGGCTAGCGAGCTATTATAGGAGGTTTATCCCTAACTTTGCTGCTCGCGCTGCTCCCCTCACAGATCTGACCCAGGCGCGGCGGCCGTTCACGGTGAAGTGGACACCGGAGGCGGAGGCGGCGTTCGAGGACCTCAAGACTGCCCTCTGTTCGGGACCGGTGCTGATCTCCCCGAACTTCGACAAGGAGATGACGGTACAAACAGACGCATCAGAGGTGGGACTGGGAGCGGTCCTCTCCCAGCAACTGGAGGGTGAGGAACATCCGATTTTATATGTGAGCAGGAAGCTGCTGCCACACGAGCGCAACTATTCTGCGGTGGAGCGCGAAGGTCTGGCAATTAAGTGGGCACTGGAGACGCTCCGCTATTATCTGCTGGGGAGGCGTTTCACGCTGGTGACGGATCACGCCCCCCTAGTCTGGATGGCCAAGACAAAGGGGACCAATGCCAGGGTGACTCGATGGTTTCTGGAGTTACAGTCATTTAACTTTTCTGTCATTCACAGGTCAGGGGTGGCGCATGGCAACGCAGACGCCCTCTCCAGGAAGGATGCCTGTTGGGCGTCGGACGCTCTTCCCCGACGGTCGGAGCTGGAGGGGGGGTACTGTGGCAACCCCAAGCCACCCCTGGGCTTGGTGATTGATGGGCGCTATGTGGCGACCCAATGGCTGGGCGCTGCCCATGTTTGGGCGTCCGCTTCCGGACGCACCTGTCACTAAATACCCATCAGAGTGATTACCTGATTAGCGAATCACGGCGCGGTGCGCCTGTTGGAGAGGGGGGACTTAATGGAGCCGAGGAGCCTCCTCTCAGTCCCCCGTAGCAGCGCAAGGCAAAAGGCCACAGAGCGGAGACGCCGCCCGGCTGACAGCAAACCGTTATTATTTGACTAAGAAAATAAAGAGTATGATTTTGGGAACTGCAACCTGTCTGTGTGTTGTTTATTCTGCCACCCCTACACCTGGAATTGCCACAGTACTTAGAGTTTGTGTTTGTGTTTACTTTTTCCCCTCTTCCAGTTATCACTGAGAGGTTTTGTTTTGTTCGTTTTGTTCCTTGTTCTGTTATTTAGTCTTGTGTCATTAAAACCCTTGGACTTGCTGCCGTCTCCACTTGTCTGCTATTTGGGTCCTACGTACACCACCAGCACGTGACACAGACACCAAGTATCGATACAATCAGTTCAGTTTGTCAGGTGCACATTCTTGTCCTGTGGCTCTGCAGACTGAGCTCAAAGATGGGGTGCTCCATAGAGATAAAATTATAGAGGAGACATTGCTGTTGATGGAGTGGGATAAAATTGCAGCCATCTTACCTGGGTAAACTACTCTCAAATCATTAATCTCCATAATAACCAGTATTATTTCATCAGCAATAGAATGCTTGATTTGAACTAAAACCCACATCCCTATGTGGGTTTTACAGAGCTCTCTACTCCTGTATGTAACAGCTTGCCAAACTGCTTTGTCCAAAAATGCCTTACCAAATCCACGACACCCACGACCAAAATAGTTTGAAATGAAATGCAGTAAACTTTGAATTGGGTATACAGAGTATCACAAATAACAAAAAATTAAGCTTGTCTGAACATTTGTGAATGCAGTGATTTAGGTATCAGAAGAGTAACCAGACCAGTGGCGGACTCAGGCTGTTTGAAGGGCAGGGGCGAAAAGAAAAAAAGGGCACCTACTCCACAACATGGGACCCCATCAGTGAGCAAAAAGATATGATGCGTCATGTATGGTGAGATAGTCTTCATCCTTGATTAAGATTAACATTAGAATAACATAGACTGTTAAAGTTAGAGGTTCTATGTAGGATTGCAAGTAACTGTATGTAACTGTTTCCACTGGCTGCACATAACTGTTTCCACTAGAGGGCGCTCTGGGCGGAGCCACTAATGCTGCCACCGGGTGGCGAGTATTTAAGGAGATGTCTCCTCCCTCTCTACCTCTTCCCCACCTGCCTCTCAGAGAGAGGAGAACTCATGTGCCGCTGCTTTACCATGCAAATAATAAACCACGCTGATTAATGGCTGAAGATAGAAACCATGCCTCTTGACCATATTATTGTCGCCCCATAGCCAGATTCTGTCAACATAGACAATCCAGATTAATAGGATAACGCACCTCTATGATAAAAACACACAGGGAACAATACACCTTTCAAATGTTTTTCACCTCATTGGCATGGTGTTTGAAAAGTAGATTTATCATGGTGTTTGAAAAGTAAATTATCATGGTGTTTGAAAAGTGGATTAACATAGTGTTTGAAACTTAGATTTATCATGGTGTTTGAAAAGTAGATTATGGTGTTTGAAGGCCTAAACCATTGCTGCAGTCGTACATTTCTCAATGCTAAAGATATCAGTGAGGAATATAAATATTTGGGAAACAGCATTTTAATATGGTCTGGGTTGAAAAATAGTGAACCTATTCTTTAAAAGCTATTTACAACATATATTTTACAGGATATAAAACACTTTAACAGTTAAAGTTAATTTGAGTGCCGTTGAGCTTTTTCCTTTCTCTCTCCTAACTCTCCTTCTCTCCTCATGTCCTCTCCTTCTCTCCTGTGTGCAATGTTAAAAAATAAAACAAAGTCTAAATAATAACAATTGGAGTGGGCCGCAGATGTGCGATGTTAAAAAATAAAACAAAGTAAATAATTACAATTGGCGTATCAGCCGTATGACTAGTATACGAAGTTAATATAGATCTTACTATGAAAACGAGGGAAATAACATTGCAATTCGCATGTAATGTGTAGTCTACTGAACTTAGGAAGTGGATTTTTAGCGATTTGGAAAATACAGTCATCACTAGGGTAGATTGAGAAATTACGTTAAATACATGCATCTCTGGTAGCTCCGGTAATGTATGTATTCAAATGTTTAGGGAAATTGGCTAGGTTAATTATAATTGGAGTGGGCCGCAGATGTGCGATGTTAAAAAATAAAACTCATACTATGATGAATGAAAAATCACATTACAGGGCGAAGGAGAATGAGAAGAGAATTGAGATCCGGATATTTCTATACTTGTTGGCCAGGAAAAGACGTTTTCTTGGGTCGATAACAATGTGAAATGCACTTAATAAATTAAATCCTTTTAATAAGGTGGCGATATTACATGACTAATGTGTTATGTGTAAAAACCGCGCTTGATACGAGAAGACATTGAATGCACTATATCAGGGGTCAGCAACCTTTTTGACATGGAGTGCCTGTTTGAAATATAGTTGTAACTAGTGTGCCTCAACAATATTCCATGCATCGTAAAAAAAAATCTCATAATCAGGTCTTTTTAATGATCATTTTTACATTATTACATCATTATTGTTATTGTTATTATTAACAATATTATTATGATGGTTGTATCGACCCTAAATCTGAGTTGGGGGGGATGCAATGCAGACAAACATTTGCCCATTCATTTTTGGACACATCACAGACCATCGGTGTGTGTAGTGTACGTGTGCTGTCATAGCTCCACCTACAGGCCTAATGGAGAACACCAGGAGAACACCAGGATGTGAATGGAGGGTGAATGTGAGGTATATTGTGTAAATAAGTTTTGATTGATCGCAAGACTACACTGTAGTCTTGCGTCAGTTTTCAATCCATAATAAGTTAACAGAAAAATAAGTACACAACCACATTATTTCAACCTAATAAAACTATGTTTATTGTCATTGTTTTAAGAACACAAGTTGACTTGGTAATACTCACATTTTGAGTAAAAAAAATTGCTTTTAACATGTGCAATGTTCAATGAATAGAAAAATAAATAATAAAATGTTTTGATTAATCCCACTGGTCACAATGGTGACCGTAATAATGTTTTTGTTATAAAGCTCTGCAAATGTTACTGAATGATGTAGCAATGTATTTCCAGCTAAATTGAAATAATAAACAAATAAAGGGTCTCAATTAACACTTTGATCGCCGGGGTTAAATTCATAATTTACCATCCCTCGCCAGCCCTATTTAACATGGAGAAGTTCCCCTTCTTTGCAGGGCTATAACTTTTTAAATTGTATTGCTAAATTGACATTACCATGGCCCATTCAAAGTCCTATATCTATTGTTCAGGGTGTAGCAACGTTATACTTTTTCATTCACATATTCATACTAAAATACGGTCTAAAGTATAAGTATGTTTTTATCGTTTTCTGCAGCTTTCTCCAGAACGTGATTTATAGCCCTAAATGCATTATATTGATGATTGTATACAGTTTGATAGCAATCGGCGCGAGATAAAAAATGTCAACTGCACGTACTTCTAGAAGTTACTACGTATGATCTGATGTTGACCGGATGGGCGGGGGGTCGTTTATAATTCCGTGGGCAACGTTATATCATTCATCTAGTGTGGGTGATATGATCATTAGAGCAGTTAGTATAGAAGACATTACAAAATAATGCTGAAACTCACCGTAGCTTCCTCTCGCCGTTGGGAGATGAGCGTGGAACAGAATTTCTTCTATTATGGGATGTAGAAATACCCGATCCATTTCCAGGTTGTATAATAGTATATACGTCCAAATCATGTTGTTTATCGAGTTATTGGCAACGGATCGATATCCATTGTGTCGAGCTCGAGTCCCGGGACCTACAGTATAGCGAGTGATCGGACCAAATTGAAATGAGCACCAGCTTCCACTTCCCTGTTTCTTCCCTGGGCGATCGGCCACCAGATGGCGCTCTTGAACCGTTAGAGAGTTGACAGGGGCTCACCAGTACATATAATGTCTCCGGGGGAGAAATATGATTTCGATCACAGATTTTTGAAATATTGATATCAAAGACGCTGTCCAGCGTCATCGGCAGAATAAGCATGGCGGGGAATGACGTGTTCCAGCGTCAACAGCGATTAAAGGGTTAAATATGTGGTAGTGTCACATGACCAGAGCTGTTTACATCCTAGCTGTACAATGAGAAGAAGATGGCTGCATCAAAGCTCCCACAAAAACAGTTAGTAAAAGCACTATATAAGCTCAGAACACAGCTCAGAACACAGAACACAGCATAGAACACAGCTCAGAACACAGCTCAGAACACAGAACACAGCTCAGAACACAGAACACATCTCAGAACACAGCACAGAATACAGCTCAGAACACAGCTCAGAACACAGAACACATCTCAGAACACAGAACACATGCAGAACACAGAACACACATATTTCACTATAATATTTCAAAGCAAAAAAAAAAAAATTATAATTATATATATTTTTTAATGCTGCCCCCTGTGCCAATGAAAATGCCCCCGCGTGCCTATGCAGGCACGCGTGCCTAGGGTTGCCTACCCCTGCACTATATTATAAAGACGCTGTCCATGATACTGAGAAGAACTACGTGTTTTAAAAATGCTTTAGAAATACAAAAAGAGCAGTTTAAGAACAGCATAAATACATATAATATAGTTTATATCGATCCACGTCAGAATAACGATGTTATCATGTAGATTCACATTAGGAAACGTCTTTATAACGAAGTCATGATACTTCTAAAAGCTACTTCCGGTATCGCGGACAACGGAGAAAGTGTTTTGAATTTTCGCCACCTACCATTGGTTCAATTTGTTGTGTGAATGCAAAGTGAATTCTCATTGGTTCAAACAAAAATACATTACAGGGAAGCGGAACGTTTCTCATTTGGCAAATGGGGGAGAGGTTTTACTAACGGACTTCAGTTGCACAACGCCTCTACTTCCTCAGGCGCCTAAGGAAGTTCCAAGTCAGTCAGAAGATCCTTAGGAACTTCTACTCATGTACAATAGAGAGCATCGTGACCGGCAACATCACCTCCTGGTTTGGGAATAGCACTGCACAAGACCGTAGCAGACTACAAAGAGTGACACGTTCAGCCGAACGCACAATTAGAGGGGGGCTTCCCACCCTCCAGAACATTTACAACAAGCGGTGCAAGGGGAAGGCTAAGAGAATTATTAAGGACTCGAGCCACCCGAACAACTGCCTCTTTGAACTGCTGCCGTCAGGCAAGCGATACCGGAGTCTTATGGCGAGCACAGAAAGACTCAGAAGGAGCTTCTATCCCCAGGCCATCAGGCTGCTAAACGAACAATAATCGCTAAACGAACAATAATCACTATGCAACAACCATCAAATGCACACAGCACACACACCCACACGCACACACTCACTCAAACAAACAACACACTGCAGCACCCACTCTCCACACTTTAGATCACACAAACACACTTACACTTTATATTTATTGATAAAGGAT
Source organism: Notolepis coatsorum (assembly GCF_963971535.1). NCBI lineage: Eukaryota > Metazoa > Chordata > Actinopteri > Aulopiformes > Paralepididae > Notolepis > Notolepis coatsorum. The sequence goes on from NW_028171576.1 coordinate 89,475, forward strand.
TTGCACTACAACTCGTACACCTACTGTGAATTGTACCTAAACTGCACCTCGTCCATTTATGCCTTGCACTATATAGTATTGTATATTAGTACACTGCACAGTATTGTATATTGTATGGTAACTACGTCTACGAACATTGTACATATGTCTAAACTGAACACTGTGACCTCTTTTTTTACTTCTAATTTTTACTATGTTTTTATTTCATACTTATCTTGTCATGCACAGTCTCTGGAGCGCAACAGTAAGAAGCATTTTGTACAAAAGTATTCTGTACTTCTGTATGACAACTATTAAAGAAACTTGAGAAACTTGAAACTAAATAGATATGGTTAGAGAAACTAGAAAACAGCTTCACAGGACATTTTTGAGCTGTTGAAACGCTGCATTTCAGTAGAAATATTGCATCCTGATTGATCACATTTAGTATACAAATATCGGATATGTATACACAGAGTATCAGGTTAAAACTCACACAGCTAACACATAGAAGACACTTGATGTTGGGAGAGATTAGTTGTTTTAGACTTCAGAAAATACATTTAAATTAGAGAACTATGATTGAAGTGTAAAAATGTATGGGACAAGTGTTGAATGTATATTTTATTGTTTTTTATTGATATTTTTACTGTATAAAAGGGGGCATTAGCTCTTTAGAACTATGTAGATTTTTGCTTCTAAAGAAATTCCTTTCCTGTTAAATACACACGTTTGGAAAATATTAAATGAAAGTGCACTTCAGCTCATAGAGGCCTTTACTACAATTTAACAGAAATAGGGAAAATATTGTTAGCAACGTCTGCTGGTAGGGTAGGGTAGGATATTGTACTAGTAGGAGGAACTTTGGGGATTTAGTCAAATAAAATGGTTGCTTTTATGAAAATCAAGTGTTTAGAAGTGTGTTTGAATTCCATAGCTTCAACAAAGACTTAGATTGGTTTATATTATATGATTAGAAGTGTTTTTAAGGTCCAGTCTCAGAGTTTAGGGGTGGGGCGAAGAAGGATTTGTGAGTGGTTACTAAGCTTATATGTTAAGTAAGGTGAGAACGGAAGAATGGGGCAACTTGCATACTTATGAATGACTGCGGGAGGTGTGACCTGTTGAGGATGCAGGCGCTAACAGAAAATAATACTGATGTGTTTAGATCTGTTTAGATTCAATAAGTGAATAATGAAGGAAGAAAGGATTCTGTGAGTGCAATTGATTAATGTTTTAATGAGAGTCAATGGTTTATACCAGTATGCAAGTTAAGACTACACATTCTTTGAAAATTATATATTAAGCGAATGTTTTGAATATATTTAATGCAAATGTAGGATACCACATATGGGGTGATTTCCCTGTTGTTGATGGTATGGCACATTATACAACGGCATGCAAATTTCTCGATTCTGATTGGCTGAAACAGACCATTTACACGTATGTATAGGGAACAATCCACGCTCCTGGTCCCAGGACCCGCCCACAACCGAATCACATCACTCCGTGCGGATTCTTCGGAGAAAACAAGATGGCGGACAATAATCTTTAACAAATGGATATGTTGATAGCGTCATAACGACTAAATATAAAGCGATTCTGTCACGGCGAATGTCTTAGTCCTTTAAACAATGTTGGATGATGTAATTGATGGGTCATGAGTCATTGTAGAACAAAAGAAAAATCGCGGATTGATTGATTATCTGCAATTTTATTTAAAATTTCTTCTTCCTTCCTCCTGACTGCAGAGCTCACTCTCACACTGTCTGGCACACCACACACACACACACACACACACACACACACACACACACACACACACACACACACACACACACACACACACACACACACACACACACACACACACACACACACACACACACACACACACACACACACACACACACACACACACACACACACACACACACACACACACACACACACACACACACACACTCCTGTCTGCAACGGCGGAGGAGAGTCAGACTGAGAGAGAGCTGGGTGTTGCGATGTTTTAAGTGAGCCAATTGAATTGATTGATTGGTTGATTGCTAATTTGATTACTGTATGCCTGGTTTCCAACTGGTTAAGTTTAGGCCCTCTAAAGTAGGTTTAAAAAAATAAATAAAAAAATAGGGCGAAGAAAACTTTTTTTTCCTATAGGGCAAAGAAAACATTTTAATTTGTTTTACCTACTTTCTATAGAAGCATCTAAGAATGAAGTTATATAGAAAGTAGGTCTGCATCCCCTTAACAATTGTGTGTATTGAGCCGTACTGTATTGTACCCATTCTGCATCTGGTAATAAAATGTTCAATCAATCATTCCAATAACACACAGTTGGATGTGTTAGTTTGTTGGATCCGTTGGATGCACTTCCGAGCTGCTTCCACATGGAGGCAACTTGTCTTTTTTGTTGTTGTGGGAACTACTTTTTCTGGCGGATGGTTTTTTCAATAAATCTTCGATTAATGTGTGTTTATTGTATAGCAATAAGGTTGGATGAATGTGGCAGTTGTATAAAAGCATTACACCACTTGCAGTCGTGATTTGTGAACAATAACGACCACCCCTAGGCATGGTTTATTGTTCACAAACCACTCCTGCGTGTGATGTAATGCTTAAATAATTAATGATATGTTTCAAAGTATGTGATAATGAGTGAATGAGAACACGTGACACCAAACAGTATTAACATTTTGATCCTGATCCTGTACTATGGACATGTTGTGGAAACCTATGCTTGTATGCTGCATTAAATCACCTTTTTCACCAACTGAGCCATTGCCTCTGAAAACCATCTCCAGTCTGAATTCTTCTTGAAACCAGCGCTCACACTCAAAGAATCTACTTCATACGTCACCACTCACCAGTGTCAGAACTTCGGCATCTGTAATGGGAGAGAAAGATGACAGAGTGAAAGAACAGTCTCCTGTTTCAGCACTTGGAGTGGGTGGGGGTTGAGAGAAGCATCTATGGGTGTAAATCTCAAAGAAGGTGGATGAGGGAAGACATGGTGGAGTGCAGTTTGTGGAGGTTCTTAGCTGAGGTCTCAATCCTATGGTGAAAGAAAGAGGCTTTGGCAGTAATAATGTTGACAAGAGGTCCTGATAAGTAGTGATGTCACCGGTGAGGCGGGTCTTTTTGCACTTCCTCTCTGCCACTCTCAGGCTCTGTCTTTCTTCTCTAATTGCATCTGGGTGTGGATTGGCTGGCAGGCTTCTTGGCGAGGGGGCAGAGCTTGTCAAAGGAGGTTGAGAGGGCTAAAAGGAGGGTGGAGGTTGCCTTGTCTGAAGGGAGAGCAGAAAAGGTCTCATTCAGAGGTAGAGCTGACAGGATCTCAGAGGAGAGGGGTGGAGTGAAAGACCCCAGGCGGTCAGGGTGGGGGGTCAGACCTCCAACACCATCACCCTGAGCATCGGGTCCCCCCAGGGCTGTGTTCTGAGCCCCCTGCTGTACTCACTCTACACACATGATTGTGTGGCCAAGTTCAGCTCCAACTCCATAGTGAAGTTTGCAGATGACACGGTGGTGGTGGGGCTGATCTCGGACAACGACGAGAAGGCCTACCGGGAGGAGGTTGAGGTACTGGAACGCTGGTGCCAGGACAACAGCCTGCTCCTGAACATTGGTAAAACCAAGGAGCTGATCGTGGATTATAGGAGAGGACAGCAGGAGACACACACACCACTGAGGATAAACGGGGCTACCGTGGACAGGGTGAGCAGCTTTAAGTACCTGAGGGTCCACATCTCAGAGGTTCTGACATGGTCAACACAGTGAGTGTGTGTGTGTGTGTGTGTGTGTGTGTGTGTGTGTGTGTGTGTGTGTGTGTGTGTGTGTGTGTGTGTGTGACACTGTGTGTGTGTGTGTGTGTGTCTGTGTCTGTGTCTGTGTGTGTGTGTGTGTGTGTGTGTGTGTGTGTGTGTGTGTGTGTGTGTGTGTGTGTGTGTGTGTGTGTGTGTGTGTGTGTGTGTGCACACAAGCTCATGGGCAAAAGCGCAGTGTGGCAACCCCAAGCCACCCCTGGGCTTGGTGATTGATGGACGTTACGTAGCGACCCAATGGCTGGGCGCTGCCCATGTTTGGGCGTCCGCTTCCGGACGCACCTGTCGCTAGAGAATCATCAGGAGTGATTATCGAATCACGGCGCGGTGCGCCTGTTGAGGAGGGGGGACTTAATGGAGCCGAGGAGCCTCCTCTCAGTCCCCCGGTAGCAGCGCAAGGCCAGAGGCCACAGAGCGGAGACGCCGCCCGGCCGACAGATTACCGCCAGCAAGTGATTATTATTTAAATAGAAAATAAAGAGTATGATTTTGGGAACTGCAACCTGTCTGTGTGTTGTTTATTCTGCCACCCCTACACCTGGAATTGCCACAGCAGTCAGCGAAGAAGGCATGGAACATTTTGGAAAAAAGGAAGGGTTTGTGTGAAAGAGGGAACAAAAAGAGAGAGAGATAACATTTAGCTTAAGTCATGATCCCATTTCCCTCCAATTCCTCATTTTATAATTAAGCCGCTTCCTCAGTAAACCTCAGCCCTGGCTGAATGTAAACACACACACACACACACACACACACACACACACACACACACACACACACACACACACACACACACACACACACACACACACACACACACACACACACACACACACACACACACACACACACACACACACACACACACACACACACACACACACACACACACACACACACACACACACACACACACACACACACACACACAACACACACACACACACACACACACACACACACACACACACACACACACACACACACACACACACACACACACACACACACACACACACACAACACACACACACACACACACACACACCACACACACACACACACACACACACACACACACACACACACACACACACACACACACACACACACACACACACACACACACACACACACACACACACACACACACACACACACACACACACACACACACACACACACACACACACACACACACACACACACACACACACACACACACACACACACACACACACACACACACACACACACACACACACACACACACACACACACACACACACACACACACACACACACACACACACACACACACACACACACACACACACACACACACACACACACACACACACACACACACACACACACACACACACACACACACACACACACACACACACACACACACACACACACACACACACACACACACACACACACACACACACACACACACACACACAAAAACAGGCTCCCTGCACATGCCCAGTAAATAGAACACAAGAGCAGCCTGTTGAGCCACAGAGAGAACCTTCACATTGAAACATCTACAGTATCAACTCTACACTGTATGCTTTATTTTGCTCATTCAAGATGACACCTCATCATTCATTTCAGGGTATAGCCTACTATCTGAGACAGTGAGGACAACTTTTCAGCACAGAAATAATAACTGTACTAATACACTAAAACTGTTGCTGATAATAAGATGATAAAGCGCGTCATCATCATCATCACCACCGTGTGCGACAGTGGCTCTGGAGGTAGAGCAGTCGTCTGGTAATCCGGAGGTTCCCGCTCCTCCCGGGCAGCGTGTAGAAGTGTCCTTGACCAAGACACGTAACCCCTAATTACTCCTGATGAGCAGATTGGACCTTGCATGGTTGCCTCCGCCGTCGGTGTGTGCATGTGTGAGTGAATGGGTAAAATGTGAGGAACAAATTGTAAAGCGCTTTGGATAAATGCAGCCATTTACCATTTATTCTGTGTCTGAGGACCCATCATGCATACTTTTTTTTGCCAATGAGCCGTCTCTCAAGGTTAGAGCTTGAATCTCTTGAACTACTATGTTACTCAGAATGACTCCACCACAGCCTTGACCAATGAGCATAATGCCTATAGAGTTGACTCAGACTGACAGAAACACATACTATATCTCAGAGTCATGAACAGTTTTACTATTATGTCTCTCCCCTATCTACAGTATTGGTCTTTCAAACTAGTTCTGGAGTGTAGGAGTTTAGAGTTTAAAGTCTTTCAATAACGCAAGATAAGCCATGCTGCATTCTTTCGTAAATACCTATTCCAAATGCTATTTATAATATAGGGTTTGACAACAATTACACTCATGTCCCTATTTTACAATTAACTATAATTAATTATGAGTCATACAGAACACGTGGGTGTTGAAACTCTCTTATTCCATCTGTTGCAGTTTCCCTATTCTACCACTTGGTACCATGTAGCATGGTCAGAGCTGTGCGTAAATGTACGGACAATCTCAAGCACACGTTCATATTGATAAATCCCACACTTTGCTTAGAAATGATTGTACGCACGTTTTACAATTTTTTTTCTCGTATGCAGCATTGATAAATGAGGGCTCTGGAGTGTAGAGGGAGTGTAGAGCTCTGGAGTATAGGAGTGTAGAGCTCTGGAGTGTAGAGCTCTGGAGTGTAGAGCTCTGGAGTGTAGAGCTCTGGAGTGTAGAGCTCTGGAGTGTAGGAGTGTAGAGCTCTGGAGTGTAGAGCTCTGGAGTGTAGAGCTCTGGAGTGTAGAGCTCTGGAGTGTAGTTGAGTGTAGAGCTCTGGAGTGTAGAGCTCTGGAGTGTAGGAGCTCTGAGTTGAGTTAGAGCTCTGGAGTGTAGAGCTCTGGTAAGCTCTGGAGTGTAGAGCTCTGGAGTGTAGAGCTCTGGAGTGTAGAGCTCTGGAGTGTAGCTCTGAGTGTAGAGCTCTGGATGTATAGCTCTGGAGTGTAGAGCTCTGGAGTGTAGAGCTCTGGAGTGTAGAGCTCTGGGAGGGGGTAGAGCTCTGGAGTGTAGAGCTCTGGAGTGTAGAGCTCTGGAGTGTAGAGCTCTGGCGTGTAGAGCTCTGGAGTGTAGAGCTCTGGAGTGTAGAGCTCTGGAGTGTAGAGCTCTGGAGTGTAGAGCTCTGGAGTGTAGGAGTGTAGAGCTCGTAGGAGTGTAGAGCTCTGGAGTGTAGAGCTCTGGAGTGTAGCTCTGAGTGTAGAGCTCTGGAGTGTAGGAGTGTAGAGCTCTGGAGTGTAGGAGTGTAGAGCTCGTAGGAGTGTAGAGCTCTGGAGTGTAGAGCTCTGGAGGTAGTGTAGAGCTCTGGAGTGTAGGAGTGTAGAGCTCGTAGGAGTGTAGAGCTCTGGAGTGTAGGAGTGTAGAGCTCTGGAGTGTAGGAGTGTAGAGCTCGTAGGAGTGTAGAGCTCTGGAGTGTAGAGCTCTGGAGTGTAGTAGTGTAGAGCTCTGGAGTGTAGAGCTCTGGAGTGTAGGAGTGTAGAGCTCTGGAGTGTAGGAGTGTAGAGCTCTGGAGTGTAGAGCTCTGGAGTGTAGGAGTGTAGAGCTCTGGAGTGTAGGAGTGTAGAGCTCTGGAGTGTAGGAGTGTAGAGCTCGTAGGAGTGTAGAGCTCTGGAGTGTAGGAGTGTAGAGCTCTGGAGAGTAGAGCTCTGGAGTGTAGAAGCACAATGGTGGCAAAACTGAATTTAAAGCGGTTCTTATGTGTTTACCTTTACCTTGCAGTTGTTTACCTTTACTTTGCAGTGTTTACCTTTACTTTGCAGTGTTTTTTGTGTGTAGCAGAGGACGTGCACCAGTTAGCCGCCACTCTGTTTTAGCAGCCAGCTGGTTTGGGAGAATTTAACGACATAACATATTACTATAGAAGTAATATACTCCGGGGAGCTCCAGTAGCTCACCGCATATCTTGGCGCTATTTCTGCGTCGGGGAAAACCGTGCTGCGTCACGGATCTGGTGGACTCCGAGTTCGATTCCTGGACCCGCCGTCATTTGCCAGAATGTCTTCCCCTGCTCTATATCCCGTTTCACCCTGTATCTGTCGGTCATGCTTGACCAGAAAAGCGATAAACGCTAAAAAATAAAGTTTAAAAAAAATAAGTAATATACTCCAGTTTTTCCTCGATCATCGCCAGGAGGGAGATAGTCTCTCTCTCTCTCTCTCTCTCTCTCTCTCTCTCTCTCTCTCTCTCTCTCTCTCTCTCTCTCTCTCTCTCTCTCTCTCTCTCTCTCTCTCTCTCTCTCTCTCTCTCTCTCTCTCTCTCGTGTGCCCTTGCTTGTAGTGGCAAACCTCTTAAGCTGCAACGTCCCTCATATGGGACGTTTTTAGAATTGTTTGCAACCGGATGTTTGGCAACCCCTAGTGGCTCGGGTGTGCATATTTTGTAATACAATATATATATCGAATTGAAGGCTTATTTGTTGCCTGTCGATAGCGACAAAATCCGACAAAATCCGTTCAGCGGTTCTCGAGTTACATGCCGGTATTTGAGGCTTGTGCAAAGTACACAGTATTGCGCAAAATACCACTCAGGCTGCAGTAGTTCCATCAATCTAGATCCGATCTCGAAAATTATTGTGGATCGTTGTAACCAATGAGTGTGGCTTTCCAATGATACTCCACATGGGGATCTAAATAAAAAAAACTAAAAACACGAAAACTGGAAGAGCAAAACAGCCGAAGGAATTGAAGTCTATGAGAAAACTGAGTTTTTCTTTGTACACAGTTTACCAAAATCACTCCTACTCACTCATTACTGAATGGATCTTTATGACATTTGGATATGTACTACTACTACACAAGGCGTCAGGCTATGGCTCTCTCTGGATTTGTAAGCCATACCACCTTCTGGGGAAATACTACCTCTGGACTACTAACTACTACAGAACAACTTGAGTAACACGTTTTTTTACAACTCAAGTTCAGACCTATGTTACTCTATCACGTTATCACTAAAAGTGAAATATTTTTTATGCAGTCCTCAAGTTCAAGTTAAAAGATTGCCACTTTTCTGCCCGCTTATTTTCATGGCCTAGTTGGGGAGCATCAAGCAAAGCAAGCAAACAGCTGAATCATTGGACTTCCGGTCAAACATTTTCAAAATAAAGGTCCTCAAGTCAAAGTCTATAAAGATTCAGAGAATATAGAGTATATATGGTTTATCTCTTTTAGATAAGACATTTTATTCTGATTTAAGGCTCAGCGCTATGGAGGCCTATTACTAGCTATTTGTATTTGAAGACTGGTTGGGTTTTGTCAACAACAATAAAGGAAATGCTGAAATAACAACAGACTGGGTTGATCAGTAGGTGTGAGGTTTTGCCCGCTGCTCACTACCTTTTCTCTGTTTCTTTAAGCCTATACTGTTTATTTCCCTTCTATACTGTTTATTTTCCCTTCTCACTCACTCTCTCTAGCCCCCACCCTCTCGTTCCTTACCCTTAGTGGTCACACCTGTTCGATATTCTATTATCTCTCGCACCTGTGGTGGCAGGCTAATTAGTCCCCCTGTGGGCTTTAAATACCAGGGCGCTTCCCCTCGTTTTGGCGTGGGGTCGTGTTGTATACTTGCCGAGTCATATTCTCTAAACATCTAGACTCTTTCGGGAGATCCTCTGTCTGCCTATGCTGTTCCATTCTCCGGCGTCGAGATGTTTGCTCCAGCCTTCGCCTGCTGTCGCCGTTGCCTGAGAGTGGGACTGGTCTGCGCTCCCTAGACTTCCACGGGAGGCATCCCAGTCATCCACTTCAGACCCCCCGCGCAGCTGTCGTCCTGACGCACATCCAGACCAGCGCAGACGCTCTCCAGTCCACAGCGCGCAACGCGCATCTTCCAAGGACGCTCGAGCTTGGCACGCTCTCCAGTCCACAGCGCGCATCTTCCAAGGACGCTCGAGCTTGGCACGCTCTCCAGACCAGCGCACAGACGCGCATCTTCCAGACCTTCGAGCTTGGCACGCTCCTCCGTACCAGCGCTCTGACGCGCATCTTCCAGACCTTCGAGCTTGGCACGCTCCTCCGTCCCAGCGCACAAGACGCGCATCTTCCAGACCTTCGTGCTTGGCACACTCCTCCTCGCAGACGCACCCCGAGGCGTCTCTCTGTTCCGACGCGCACACCAAGGTGTGGCGCGCACTCTGTTCCTCGGCTCCGACAGTGGCTACCCGGTGGACGACATCCTCGCCACCGCCACTGTTCCAGCTCCCTGTTCCGACGCGCACACCAAGGTGTGGCGCGCACTCTGTTCCTCGGCTCCGACAGTGGCTACCCGGTGGACGACATCCTCGCCACCGCCACTGTTCCAGCTCCCTGTTCCGACGCGCACACCAAGGTGTGGCGCGCACTCTGTTCCTCGGCTCCGACAGCGGCTACCCGGTGGACGATGCCCTCGTCACCGCCACTGTTCCAGCACTCTGTTCCTCGGCTCCGACAGCGGCTACCCGGTGGACGATGCCCTCGTCACCGCCACTGTTCCAGCACTCTCTCCCTCGGCTCGGACAGCCAGCCGCCCCGGTGGCGATGCCTTCGTTCCCGTTGCTGTCCCTGTACCATTACGCATGCGCCTGGGTGAGTTTTGATTGTGATGTCACTCACCCAGCGTAGTGCCCTTGCCCCCGTTCCCGCTGCTGTCCCCGTACCTTTACGCATACGCCTGGGTGAGTTTTGATTGTGATGTCACTCACTCAGCGTAGTGCCCTTGCCCCCGTTCCCGCTGCTGTCCCCGTACCTTTACGCATACGCCTGGGTGAGTTTTGATTGTGATGTCACTCACTCAGCGTAGTGCCCTTGCCCCCGTTCCCGCTGCTGCCCCTTTACCTTTACGCATACGTCTGGGTGAGTTTTGATTGTGATGTCACTCACTCAGCGTAATGCCTCTTGCCCCCGTTCCCGCTGCTGTTCCTGTACCTTTACGCATACGCCTGGGTGAGTTTTGATTGTGATGTCACTCTCCCAGCGTATTGCCTCTGTTAGTTAGTTTGGACATTTCATCTCCCAGCGTATTGCCTCTGTTAGTTAGTTTGGACATTTCATCTCCCAGCGTATTGCCTCTGTTAGTTAGTTTGGACATTTCATCTCCCAGCGTAATGCCTCTGTTTTTGGTTCTCACTTAGAATAGTATTTTTGGACTTTACATCTCCCCCTGTGTGTTTGTCACACGAAGATATTATTACTTTGTTCACTTTGTTATTTGGACTGTTCTGCACCTGCTCTGTTTTTTCCCTTTTGTGCATTAACTATCTCCTCTGTCCTGCAGAGCGGCCCAGATGATTTCCACCAGTCCTCCCAGTTCCTCTCTGTTCCCCAGAACCTGTTCCCTATGTTCCCCAGTACTCTGTTCCCTCTGTCCCTAGTTCTCCTAGTCCTCAGTCCCCTCTGTTCCCTAGTTCTCCCCTTTCTAGTTCCACCTAGTTCCTGTTCCCTAGTTCTCCCCTTTCTAGTTCCACCTAGTTCCTGTTCCCTAGTTCTCCCCTTTCTAGTTCCACCTAGTTTCTGTTCCCTAGCTCTCCTAGTCCCTAGTCCTCTCTCCCTAGTTCTCCTTGTCCCTGGTTTACCTAGTCTCTAGTTCCTCTGTCCCAAGGCGTTCCCTTAACCTTCCCTTAGGCGTTCCCTTACTTTCCCTTAGTGTTCCCTTTTCCTGCCCGCCTCTTAAAGGCACCTTTCCTTCCCCTCATATTGATTCCTGTATTTGTGATTCTCCCTTAAAGGGACAGTGCCCTTTTCCCTGTATTTCCCTGTTGTTCAATAAATATCTGTTTCTTGGCAAACCATCATACCTGTCTTGTGTTGTGCGATTGGGGTCGGTTACAAACCATAACAGTACGACCCCACCAAATCGACGACCCCAGCCAGCACAGACGGTGTATGTTGAGTTTGCCTTTTTTTTTCTTGTTCCCTCTAGCTCCCCTGTTAGTCCTGTTTAGCTCCCTTGTTGGCCTGTTACTCCCCTGTTTAGCTTGTTAGTCTCCCCGGTTAGCTCCCCTGTTTGCTTCCCGTTTTGCCCTGTTTGATCCCCCTGTAGCTAGCCATGCCCTGGCGGCTAACCCAGTCCCTCAGCAGAGCCCCGGTCTGCTAGCTTGGCCCCGGCTGTTAGCACAGCCTCTATGTTTATGCAGCCTTGCAGCTGGCATAGGCCCTGTAGCTAGCCAGGCCCAAGCAGCTAACCCGGTCCCTCTGCATGGCCTCCACTTTTTTGTGTAGTTTCTCCCACTGCTAGGACTGCCCTTCAGCTAGCAAGGTCAGTATTCCCACAGCTAGGACTGTCCTTCCAGCTAGCTTGTTCTCTCATGCTGGTCCAGCCCTGTCTGCCAGCCTAGCTCCGGCAGCTAGCGCAGCCTCTATGTAGATGTAGCAGTACAGCTAGCATAGGCCCTGTAGCTATCAGTGCCTTGGCAGCTACCCTTTCCCTCTGCTAGCCTAGCTCGGCAGCTAGCGCAGCCTCTATGTTGATGTAGCAGTACAGCTAGCATAGGCCCTGTAGCTATCAGTGCCCTGGCAGCAACCTTCCCTCTGCTAGCCCTTTCCCGGTGCTACCATGGTTACCCCTTTGCTACCCTGCTTGCCCCTCAGTTCCTCTAGACCAGTTGCTCTAGACCAGTTCTCTAGACCCAGTTCCTCTAGACCAGTTCCTCTAGACCAGTTCTCTAGACCAGTTCTCTAAACCAGTTCTCTAAACCAGTTCTCTAGACCAGTTCTCTAGCCCAGTTTTCTAGACCAGTTCTCTAGACCAGTTCTCTAGACCAGTTCCTCTAGACTAGTTCTCTAGACCCAGTTCCTCTAGGCCAGTTCCTCTAGACCAGTTCCCCCAGTTACCCCTCGGCGACCCTGTTTCTTTTGCTAGCCCCACTCTTGTGGTGGCTTCCCCTGCTGGCTTGGCCAGTACCTCTTGTTTTGCCCCCTGCCACTCTGTCTGTATTTGTTTTGGGTCGCCGGGTGGCTCCCGTTGGAGGGGGGGATACTGTGAGGTTTTGCCCGCTGCTCACTACCTTTTCTCTGTTTCTTTAAGCCTATACTGTTTATTTCCCTTCTATACTGTTTATTTTCCCTTCTCACTCACTCTCTCTAGCCCCCACCCTCTCGTTCCTTACCCTTAGTGGTCACACCTGTTCGATATTCTATTATCTCTCGCACCTGTGGTGGCAGGCTAATTAGTCCCCCTGTGGGCTTTAAATACCAGGGCGCTTCCCCTCGTTTTGGCGTGGGGTCGTGTTGTATACTTGCCGAGTCATATTCTCTAAACATCTAGACTCTTTCGGGAGATCCTCTGTCTGCCTATGCTGTTCCATTCTCCGGCGTCGAGATGTTTGCTCCAGCCTTCGCCTGCTGTCGCCGTTGCCTGAGAGTGGGACTGGTCTGCGCTCCCTAGACTTCCACGGGAGGCATCCCAGTCATCCACTTCAGACCCCCCGCGCAGCTGTCGTCCTGACGCACATCCAGACCAGCGCAGACGCTCTCCAGTCCACAGCGCGCAACGCGCATCTTCCAAGGACGCTCGAGCTTGGCACGCTCTCCAGTCCACAGCGCGCAACGCGCATCTTCCAAGGACGCTCGAGCTTGGCACGCTCTCCAGACCAGCGCACAGACGCGCATCTTCCAGACCTTCGAGCTTGGCACGCTCCTCTGTACCAGCGCTCTGACGCGCATCTTCCAGACCTTCGAGCTTGGCACGCTCCTCCGTCCCAGCGCACAAGACGCGCATCTTCCAGACCTTCGTGCTTGGCACACTCCTCCTCGCAGACGCACCCCGAGGCGTCTCTCTGTTCCGACGCGCACACCAAGGTGTGGCGCGCACTCTGTTCCTCGGCTCCGACAGTGGCTACCCGGTGGACGACATCCTCGCCACCGCCACTGTTCCAGCTCCCTGTTCCGACGCGCACACCAAGGTGTGGCGCGCACTCTGTTCCTCGGCTCCGACAGTGGCTACCCGGTGGACGACATCCTCGCCACCGCCACTGTTCCAGCTCCCTGTTCCGACGCGCACACCAAGGTGTGGCGCGCACTCTGTTCCTCGGCTCCGACAGCGGCTACCCGGTGGACGATGCCCTCGTCACCGCCACTGTTCCAGCACTCTGTTCCTCGGCTCCGACAGCGGCTACCCGGTGGACGATGCCCTCGTCACCGCCACTGTTCCAGCACTCTCTCCCTCGGCTCGGACAGCCAGCCGCCCCGGTGGCGATGCCTTCGTTCCCGTTGCTGTCCCTGTACCATTACGCATGCGCCTGGGTGAGTTTTGATTGTGATGTCACTCACCCAGCGTAGTGCCCTTGCCCCCGTTCCCGCTGCTGTCCCCGTACCTTTACGCATACGCCTGGGTGAGTTTTGATTGTGATGTCACTCACTCAGCGTAGTGCCCTTGCCCCCGTTCCCGCTGCTGTCCCCGTACCTTTACGCATACGCCTGTGTGAGTTTTGATTGTGATGTCACTCACTCAGCGTAGTGCCCTTGCCCCCGTTCCCGCTGCTGCCCCTTTACCTTTACGCATACGTCTGGGTGAGTTTTGATTGTGATGTCACTCACTCAGCGTAATGCCTCTTGCCCCCGTTCCCGCTGCTGTTCCTGTACCTTTACGCATACGCCTGGGTGAGTTTTGATTGTGATGTCACTCTCCCAGCGTATTGCCTCTGTTAGTTAGTTTGGACATTTCATCTCCCAGCGTATTGCCTCTGTTAGTTAGTTTGGACATTTCATCTCCCAGCGTATTGCCTCTGTTAGTTAGTTTGGACATTTCATCTCCCAGCGTAATGCCTCTGTTTTTGGTTCTCACTTAGAATAGTATTTTTGGACTTTACATCTCCCCCTGTGTGTTTGTCACACGAAGATATTATTACTTTGTTCACTTTGTTATTTGGACTGTTCTGCACCTGCTCTGTTTTTTCCCTTTTGTGCATTAACTATCTCCTCTGTCCTGCAGAGCGGCCCAGATGATTTCCACCAGTCCTCCCAGTTCCTCTCTGTTCCCCAGAACCTGTTCCCTATGTTCCCCAGTACTCTGTTCCCTCTGTCCCTAGTTCTCCTAGTCCTCAGTCCCCTCTGTTCCCTAGTTCTCCCCTTTCTAGTTCCACCTAGTTCCTGTTCCCTAGTTCTCCCCTTTCTAGTTCCACCTAGTTCCTGTTCCCTAGTTCTCCCCTTTCTAGTTCCACCTAGTTTCTGTTCCCTAGCTCTCCTAGTCCCTAGTCCTCTCTCCCTAGTTCTCCTTGTCCCTGGTTTACCTAGTCTCTAGTTCCTCTGTCCCAAGGCGTTCCCTTAACCTTCCCTTAGGCGTTCCCTTACTTTCCCTTAGTGTTCCCTTTTCCTGCCCGCCTCTTAAAGGCACCTTTCCTTCCCCTCATATTGATTCCTGTATTTGTGATTCTCCCTTAAAGGGACAGTGCCCTTTTCCCTGTATTTCCCTGTTGTTCAATAAATATCTGTTTCTTGGCAAACCATCATACCTGTCTTGTGTTGTGCGATTGGGGTCGGTTACAAACCATAACAGTAGGAGGACACCATGGTTCAATGAGACGTTCTGACAGCAGGTGGTCATAAGACGTTTTGAAAATGTGAAGAATGCTGTCGGAAAATGATTATTGCAGCTTTAGGATCCATCGTGACAGATAAATGGTTGGCATGCTGGTGAGTCAGGGTGGAAACATCCCACTGCGTTCTTGTGGTCATCCAGTACTGTGGCCGTGCACTCAGGCCTCACTGACCTCATTCTACCACAGCTGGCTTGGATGGAGCACATGTTGTGTCACATGGCATGTGATATATGGTATATACTATTTTCACCGTTCCACTGAAGAATAGTAGCAGACCATTTTGATGGATGGACATTTCTATCTTACAATGGAATGACTGCATACGTTTTTCCAGTATAGGTGGCCCAGTGGAAATCAAACCCCTTACCCTGGTGGTGTTGGTGCCATGCTCAGAGCACCCTGGTGGTGTTGGTGCCATGCTCTGAGCACCCTGGTGGTGTTGGTGCCATGCTCTGAGCACCCTGGTGGTGTTGGTGCCATGCTCAGAGCACCCTGGTGGTGTTGGTGCCATGCTCAGAGCACCCTGGTGGTGTTGGTGCCATGCTCAGAGCACCCTGGTGGTGTTGGTGCCATGCTCAGAGCACCCTGGTGGTGTGTTAGTGCCATGCTCAGAGCACCCTGGTGGTGTTGGTGCCATGCTCAGAGCACCCTGGTGGTGTTAGTGCCATGCTCAGCGCACCCTGGTGGTGTTGGTGCCATGGTCAGAGCACCCTGGTGGTGTTAGTGCCATGCTCAGAGCACCCTGGTGAGGAATGTGAGGAACAAAATTGTAAAGCACTTTGGATAAAAGTGTAACAGAGTTTATTGTGATTCCACTTGTCAAGGTAACTAAGACCCAATAGCATGGCATTTAATTGTTCTAGGGATTCTTATTGGTTGGTGGGCGTTTCCTTGTGAGCTACAACGCAAGTGTTCACGCGGTACCATTACATGAGGAAGGAGCCCGTGGTAGGTTCACAGACAGTACACCCAGAATGAGCATAATATTCCTAAATGTTTAACTCTCACTACTAGTTGGAAAGATTAATGTAGGCAGGTTGAAAATAAATTGTAGAAGGTATACGCGACCGTATGGTAAATGTGTTAAAATAATAATTAAGTGAGATTGTGTCGAAAATGTATATAACTAGCTAACATGCTAGTAGGCTAATTATTCCTAATTCTTCTGTAGCGAGCGGTGTGTTCGAGGTGTCTGATGAGCCGACCACATAACCTGTCTGACCAGGATCTTTTGTGTGTTACCAGAATAAACCACCCGAGACCGTGGAGCAAGTGTCTGTCTTTCAATTAAAAAAGTACACAACGCAGGAAAAGTTGGTTATAAAAGCACTATATAAATGCACCATTTACCGTTTTGGTGCCATGCTCAGAGCACCCTGGTGGTGTTGGTGCCATGCTCAGAGCACCAAGTACCAACCCATGAGCTACACATCACCACAACAGCTTGTTTGTTTGTGTAATAGTCTTTCATGGGTTCTTAAAGGGATATTTCACAAGAACACTTGAACTTGAACTTGAACTGTATCTACATGTAAGCTACAGTACGAGTAAGCTACCGGCCACTGCTGTCCCTGTCGTCGGCTGTCAACACCACCATTCCTCCCATGTGTCAGGCTCCTCGTTCACTTCCATTCATTTTGGGGACCTAGTCTAAATATCGTACTTCTCAAAGTTCCACTTAACACATTCAGGGCCATTCACGTATATACGTGATTGGGAGCCAGCGCTTGACGGCCAATCACGTATATATAAGTTTTTAACTCGTTATTTATTTTATTCACTATTGCCATTCATAATTCATCGAGGCACCTTGTGCATGCTGTCCTGAGTGTGTCTACGATTGCAGACGGTCAATACCGCCCCCTAACGCTTTGTGGCCGCTATTGCACCCCATTAGAAATTATGTGGTTTGGGCGGCTGGGTGGCGCAGCGGACAAGGCGCTCGTCACCAACGCAAGAGACACTGGTATCGAATCCAGCTGTCAGCGTTGCTTCCGGCTTGGCCGGCCGTCATACTGGCTCGATTGGCAGAGTCAGCGAGAGGGAAGCCGGTGGGTGGGTCTGGGTCGTTGTGGACAGCGACTCCTACAGTTCGGTCGGGGCGCCTGCACAGCGAGGGGAGGATCTAAGAGAGGTAGTGTGACCTTCCACACGTTATACTCTCTCAGTGAGAGTCCACGCTGCCAGGTGAAAAGAAGTGGTGGGCTGGGTACACATGTGTCGGAGGAAGCATGTGATAGTCTCCGCCCTTCCAGACCGACGGTAGGGGGTAGAGTGCGCAACGACCAGGAAGGGGATTGGGAATTGGCTTAACGACTAACATTGGGAGGGAATAAAAACGGAAAAAAGATAATTAAAAAAACAAACAAAAAATGATGTGGTTTAGTTTCTGGGCCGAGCTGAGCCGTGCGGGCGGGGTTTAAATACTCCGGCGAGCCAAGCGGTCACCACCATACATCTACGAGGCTGCCCCCCCCCCTCGTTCATATGCAATGCTGGAGAACGTGGCACGGACCTCCACGCCCTCCATGTGTGTGGTTTAATCTAGCGTTGATTTCAGGATGATTAGATAATCAGGCGAAAAATGACAACGTGATAAGTGGATTTCACTAAAACGCTATTATCGCGTCTTTTCCTGGAATTACTCAGAAGCACCCAAACTATACTCATATTCAAAACGGTATAAAACGGAAATGTATGGATGAAAAAACAATCTGTTTTGTGCATGTTGACTGGAAGCAACTCACTGTCAATCGACGTGTGTATTAGATCCATAGCTATAATATACAATATATTTTAAGCACTCGCAAGTGAACAAAGCGCCCCATTGACTTACAGCGCTGGCGTTCTACCCAGAAGGTAAACAGCGACCCCTGGCCATGAATGTGTTAAAGGAACACGCCAACTTTTTGGGAAATTAGGTTATTTGCCATTTACCCTGGACTTAGACAAGCAGATACATACCCTTTTCTTCTCTGTGCATGCATTAGGCTTAGGGAACAGAATAGAATAGAATAGAAATACTTTTATTATCCCGTGGGAAATTAGACACTGCAAATCGCTCAACATTTAAACATTTAGACAGGACAGGTCACAAATTAGAATAATAAGACAAATCAAATCAAGTTGCCTAGGATAAGAGTAGAGTAAAATAAAATAGGATAAAATGAAATGAAATAAAATATACAGAAATAAATACAGTAAGAATATGCTGAGCATACTGAGCATGGGGTAAACAATTGTCAATATAATTATAATTTAAATCTAACTAAATGAAATATGAAATATATATTCCAGTATTCAGTGTAACTAGGTGCAGTATGCTTTAGGTAGTGTATTGTCCTCCTTGGGTTCCAATAAGACTTAGATCAATGTCTGGCAGCCGTCGCTGCCCCCTGTTGTGGAGCCTGGAGGCCGCTAGTCGCGTCCTCCTGCCACTATTGAGCTGCCGCTCTGTGCTCAGTGATGCAGTGAGGCACAGTGATGCATTATATAGTCTGATGGCTGTTGGAATGAAGGACTTCCTGTTATGGTTTGTAACCGACCCCAATCGCACAACACAAGACAGGTATGAGAGTAAGCCAAAACAGGGCAAATATTTATTATAGAACAAAAAGCGGCACAGTCCCTTTAAGGGAAAACAGAAAAACACTAGAGTCAAGGAAATCTGGAAAATGCGGCACTGTGCCTTTAAGAGGCGAACAGGCTAAGGGACTAAGGCTAAGGGCCAGGGCTAAGGACCAGGGCTAAGTGTCAGGGCCAGGAACAAGGGCACTGGAGAGGGGGACAGGGACAGAGGCCCGGAGAGGCGGGCTGGAGACAGGGACAGAGAACAGGGTTAAGGCCTTGGACAGGGCGAGGGCCAGAGCTGCTTACAGGGATGAGGACAGGGTTCCGACGGCGGAGGCCTGGCACGGGGACAGGGGCCCGACGGCGGGGGCCTGGCACGGGAACAGGGGCCCGACAGCGGGGCCTGGCACGGAGATCCTCCTCCACCTCTTCGGATGCTGCAGACGGGCAGCGCAGAACAAAGGGGGTCCCAGGGGACCGGGATGGGAACACGCCGTCCTCCCGTGGAATACTAGGGAGCGACGACGAGCCTGGGTCCAAGGGGAACGGGATGGGCACATGCCGTCCTCCCGTGGAATACTAGGGAGCGACGACGAGCCTCACCCCCAGGAACGAGGATCACGAAGAGACGCCTTCCTCCCGTGGAATCGGGAGCGATGACGAGCCGGCTTGACGTCTGGAGTGGGAACACTGGAAAACCTCCCGTAGAGAATTAGAGAGCGAAGACGGTGTCCCACTCCAGGCAAACGGCGACAGGTGGTGATGGCTGGCACGTCGTCTCACGCCGGAGACGCGGCAGTAACGTAACGTACAGGATGGTAACGTACAGAACTCCATGAACACAGAGTGTACACAGATACAGATACAGAACGAACACAGAGTCCAGAACACAGAACGACCCGACAAGGACTGGAGGGGAGTCTGCAACCTATGTACTCTCCCGAGGTGATTGCAAACTCCCAACAGGTGCGTGAAGGTAGAGGATCAAGGATGTCCAAGGGTGGGGGCTGGTGAAGAGTAGAGGAGAGTAAATCATCGCAAGGGTGGGGGCTGGTGAAGAGTAGAGGAGAGTAGACAGGGAAAACACAGGAAAAAGGTCCAGGGACAGGCGAATCCTCACAGTACCTCCCCCTCCACGGGAGCCACCGGGCGACCCAAAAAATCAGACAGCGGGGCAGGGGACATGACAAAGCAACAAACAAAAAAAAACTGGGCCATGCTAGCAGGGGAAGCTACACCTAAAGTGGGGCTAGCAGAGGGACTGGGTAGCTGCCAGAGCATTGCTAGCTACAGGGCCTATGCTAGCTGTACTGCTACATTAGCATAGAGGCTGCGCTAGCTGCCGGAGCTAGGCTAGCAGACAGGGCTGGACTAGCAAAGGAAAACAAGCTAGCTGGAAAGACAGTCCTAGCTGTGGGGAAACAGGGGAGCTAACAGGGGAGCTAACAAGGCTAACAGGGGAGTCAACAGGGGAACTAACAGGGGAACTAACAGGGGAACTAACAGGGGAACTAGAGGGAGCTAGAGGGAGCTAGAGTGGGTTAGAGGGAACTAGAGGGAACTAACAGGGGCTAACTCACATACACTGTCTGTGCTGGCTGGGGTCGTCGACTGGTCGGGTCGTACTGTTATGGTTTGTAACTGACCCCAATCGCACAACACAAGACAGGTATGAGAGTAAGCCAAAACAGGGCAAATATTTATTATAGAACAAAAAGCGGCACAGTCCCTTTAAGGGAAAACAGAAAAACACTAGAGTCAAGGAAATCTGGAAAATGCGGCACTGTGCCTTTAAGAGGCGAACAGGCTAAGGGACTAAGGCTAAGGGCCAGGGCTAAGGACCAGGGCTAAGTGTCAGGGCCAGGAACAGGGGCACTGGAGAGGGGGACAGGGACAGAGGCCCGGAGAGGCGGGCTAGAGACAGGGACAGAGAACAGGGTTAAGGCCTTGGACAGGGCGAGGGCCAGAGCTGCTTACAGGGATGAGGACAGGGTTCCGACGGCGGAGGCCTGGCACGGGGACAGGGGCCCGACGGCGAAGGCCTGGCACGGGAACAGGGGCCCGACGGCGGAGGCCTGGCACGGGGACAGGGGCCCGACGGCGGGGGCCTGGCACGGGAACAGGGGCCCGACAGCGGGGCCTGGCACGGAGATCCTCCTCCACCTCTTCGGATGCTGCAGACGGGCAGCGCAGAACAAAGGGGGTCCCAGGGGACCGGGATGGGAACACGCCGTCCTCCCGTGGAATACTAGGGAGCGACGACGAGCCTGGGTCCAAGGGGAACGGGATGGGCACACGCCGTCCTCCCGTGGAATACTAGGGAGCGACGACGAGCCTCACCCTCAGGAACGAGGATCACGAAGAGACGCCTTCCTCCCGTGGAATCGGGAGCGATGACGAGCCGGCTTGACGTCTGGAGTGGGAACACTGGAAAACCTCCCGTAGAGAATTAGAGAGCGAAGACGGTGTCCCACTCCAGGCAAACGGCGACAGGTGGTGATGGCTGGCACGTCGTCTCACGCCGGAGACGCGGCAGGTGATGGTAACGTACAGGATGGTAACGTACAGAACTCCATGAACACAGAGTGTACACAGATACAGATACAGAACGAACACAGAGTCCAGAACACAGAACGACCCGACAAGGACTGGAGGGGAGTCTGCAACCTATGTACTCTCCCGAGGTGATTGCAAACTCCCAACAGGTGCGTGAAGGTAGAGGATCAAGGATGTCCAAGGGTGGGGGCTGGTGAAGAGTAGAGGAGAGTAAATCATCGCAAGGGTGGGAGCTGGTGAAGAGTAGAGGAGAGTAGACAGGGAAAACACAGGAAAAAGGTCCAGGGACAGGCGAATCCTCACACTTCCTGTGCCGTTCAGTGCTGCATTTGGGTAGTGTGAGCCTAGCACTGAACATGCTCCTCCTGTCAGCCAAGTCTGTGTATAGTGGATGGGTGGGGTTTTCCCTGATGGCCTGGAGCTTAGCGAGGCTCCTCCTCTCCGCCACCCTCGCTAGGAAGTCCAGCTCAACCCCAACCACGCTGCTGGCCTTCCTGACCAGCTTATCCAGCCTTGTTGGGTCCACTGCTCTCAGTCCGCTGCCCCAGCAGGTCACAGCGTACAAGAAGGCGCCCGCCACCACCGACTCATAGAACATCCTCAACATCCTTGTACAGACATTGAAGGATCTCAGCCTTCTGAGGAAGTAGAGTCGGCTCTGGCCCTTCTTGTATAGTGCTTCTGCATGTTTTGACCCGTTCAGTTTGTTGTCGATGTGCACACCGAGGTATTTGTACACCTCAACCATGTCCACATCAACTCCCCTGATGGAAACGGGGGTCACGGGTGCACTCCTCCTCCTCCCCAGCTCCACAACCAGTTCCTTGGTCTTCGCCACATTTAGCTGCAGGTGGTTTTTGTCACACCATGTGACAAAGTCCACTACCAGTTCCCGGTATTCCCTCTCGTCACCGTCCTTTATACATCCCACTATCGCAGAGTCATCAGAAAACTTCTGAAGGTGGCAGGACTCTGACCAATAGTGGAAGTCGTTGGTGTAGACAGTGAAGAGGAAGGGAGAGAGGACTGTCCCCTGCGGGGCCCCGGTGTTGCTGACCAGTCTGTCTGACACACAGCTCCGTAGACGCACAGCCGCACTGTTAGCCTAGCTTAGCGTCATTCACTGGAAGTAGGTGTGCCAGTGTAGCCTAGTTCCCAACAGTTGCCGAACCACTGCTGTCTCGGCGCAGTGATTTCATCACCTCAAAATCCCTGTTGCTTTTTGAAAAACGTTGGGAACTAGGCTATACTGGCACAGAGAAGAAAAGGGTATGTATCTGCTTGTCTAACTCCAGGGTAGATGGCAAATAAGCAAATTTCCCCAAAAGTTGGCACGTTCCTTTAAGTGAAATATTCCTTTAATATTTTCTTGCACGAGTACATCAGTCTCTCCCTGGGATCCTGTCACCACCGATCCTGTGCACTACCCATCTCATACTGCAAATACTCAGGTACATCCTACTGCATGCTGTGTCCTGTCTAATTATATAAGAAAAACCAACCAGAGATAGGTGTGTTTGAGAGAGAGAAAGAGAGAGAGAGAGAGAGAGAGAGAGAGAGAGAGAGAGAGAGAGAGAGAGAGAGAGAGAGAGAGAGAGAGAGAGAGAGAGAGAGAGAGAGAGAGAGAGAGAGGGGGGCTACAGTGGCTTGGGAGGTAGAGCAGTCATCTGGTAATATGGAGGTTCCCGGTTTGATTCCGGGCAGTGTGTCAAAGTATCCTTGAGCAAGACACTTAACCCCTAACTGCTCCTGATGAGCAGGTTGGCATGGTCGCCTCCGCCATCTATGTGCATGGGTAAAAATGTGAGGAACAAAAGTGCTATATAAACACCAGAGAGAGAGTGTGTGTGTGTGTGTGTGTGTGTGTGTGTGTGTGTGTGTGTGTGTGTGTGTGTGTGTGTGTGTGTGTGTGTGTGTGTGTGTGTGTGTGTGTGTGTGTGTGTGTGTGTGTGTGTGTGTGTGTGTGTGCGTGCGTTCTGTCCGTGCGTGCGTGCGTGCGTGAGTGAGTGTGCATATCCATGTGTGACAGCTGTCAGGGGGGGGGGCATCCAGGTACCCTCTGATGGACCATAGACTTGGAGGTGGGGAAGGGGGCCCAGTGAAATAATTCGCCCCAGGCACAGGCATTACCACACAGCGGCCCTGCAGAGAGAAGGAGAGGATACTGCTACGCCATCTAACTGGAATGCAGATTCCCTCTTAAACCAAACCCGAGATCAGACATGTCTGTCTGTGTACTGTATGAGAACAGAAGATCCCTGTTGTCAATAGTCTTCATTAACAGCCTAAAACAGTTAGTGTTCATTAACGCAAGTGTAATTTAATATCAAACAGGGCAAGATATCTCGCCTAAGACACAAACACACACACACAGATTTTATTCCTGTGAATCACCAGGCAAGTTATGTAAGGACAGGACAGAGGTTAACCGAGTTTATTCCTTTGGCTCTCCTCCCGCTTCCTTGACTCTCTCTCTCTCTCTCTCTCTCTCTTAGCTCTCATTGTTGTTCTTTTTGAGTGGTTTGCAGGCAAACAGCACTGATTGTAACCATACAGATAATGAATGCAGCCCCTCCCTCATGCAAGCTTTAACCACTAACACACAGCTTCCTCCATTCATTTTACTCTCAGTAAAAGTACAACATATTTGATGTAGAATGCACTTACCGTAAGTATCCAAAGTAAAAGCATCCATTCTATATGATGATCTTGAGTTTCAATGCTTGGGAGAGCAGTGAGCATGTTAAGCTAAAGGTTATTTAAAGGTGCAGTATGTAGTTTTGGGGGGTACATTTTCAGTGGAGAGTTGTGGTATGTTCTATGGTATATGAATACATTGCAATAAACTATGGTAAGGGTAGAACCGGGTCCCGGGACACTGAAAGGTTACCATTTGACTGTTGTTGTTTAAAATGTCAGGGCCAGAAATGTTGTTTACAAATAATAGTTACCATTCAAAGAAGTATCTGCTAGGCTTCTGTTTGATTGTCAGTGCTTCACAATTATTTTTCTTAGCATTTATGTTAAAATGAGAAGGACTTTAATTGAAGTTCAAGTTCAAGTTCTTTATTTGTCAAATACACAACAATACAGGGGGCATTGCAGGTATAATGACATTTTTGTGTTTCGAGCTCAGACTCAATTCAAAGAATGACACTGTAGTAGCAGTGGTTGGTCTGCAGTTATGCTGGCTCTGATTGCTTCCTCTTGCACTTGGCAGGCTCGTCTTACCACATATGCTGCAAGTAAAACCTCTTTTTCAAAGTACAGTGACTAATGACTGCAGGCTTCAGATCAATGTAATGGGAGTAAAAAGCCTGACAAAAAGTAGAATTAAAAGTTCCCCAAAGTGAATCAAGCTGAAAAGTGCACCCGAGTACAATACATAGTAATATAATTATAGTCCACCCTGGCCCCCTGATATAGTCCACCACTGATGGAGAATGCGAGGCTGAGCAGCTGACCTCTCTCATTTAGCACATTCTGAGCTCGGAAAGGCTACCTTTTCTGTTGATGCTTCTGACTCAACACACTTTACAGATCAATACTATTTCAAACAGTTCAAAGCCATGATCACTAGCTGATTTTCAGTTTTATCTTTTTCCATTTTTGTTGTGGGTTTATACACATACATATATATATAATCTGAATAACAAAAAAACATAATAATGTGAAATGGAACTTCTTCAATGTCACTAATTGTTTGGACGTTGGCAGTAACAGGGTGTGTCATAGCCGATAGTGAAGAATGGAAGTAATCAATACTGATTAGATAGGACCAACGTTGGGCTAATAAATAATCTGAGGCAATTGGAATGGCTGCTATACCTGTGTATACATGGTATTGCTGTGCCCGTGTCACTCACATCCGACAGTATTGTGGTGTGATGACGGAAGTATGATTTGTTTTGTTTTTGTATGAAGACTATACTAAACTCAATGGAAACATTGTTGACCGTGAAGCGGTAAAGACGTGATTAAAATCAGCTCTTTGGACACATTCTGTGACTCCCAGGCACGAGCTTGTAAAGGGAGGGACAGAGTGTTGTCATGTCGCACAAAGAAAGAGAGAAAACTGCGAGGGAGGAGAGGAGAGGAGGGGTTGGCCATAGATATATATCTATGGGGTTGGGGGTGGGAACGAGGTTAGGTTGGGGGCAGGCAGTGGACGAGGGTGTGTCAACCTCTGTGTATAAAAAATGGTTCCTGCCTTCCCTCTCCGCTCCATTTCTCTCTCTCCTTCTAAATCTGTGCAACGCCGAACACAACTTTGGTGAGTGAACTTTGGTGTTCTTTTTTCAAAAGTGTGTTTCTATAATGTATAGTATACCACATGTTATACCACATCGATGCAACATGTACTGCCATAATCCTTTACTTACTTATTACAGGGTGTGTGTGTAGCCCCTTTCCTGACTGTGATGCACCAAGTGAATACACAGTCCCTTGTCCAATCATGTAAAATTCCTACAATTAAGTCTGTCTCGCTTTTCTCTATCAAAACGCTTCTCGTACAAGTATCGCAGAGACATGTCAAATGTACTCACAGTTGCACGAGGGTTTCGGACAGACATGCGATAGGGTTTGAAAGCTCGGCGTTGCTAATAAACATTTTAATGTTTTTTATAAACTGGTCAACATAGCTTTATTTCCGGCGTTGGGTGCCTGATGCGCCTGCGCTGTGATCACAGCGCACAGCGCAGGCGCATCAGGCAGTTAAAGCCGTTTTGAGCATATACACATTATTTAAAATGTTTATTAGCAACGCCGAGCTTTCAAACCCTAGCGCTTGTCTGTCCGAAACCCTTGTGCAACTGTGAGTACCTTTGAGATTTATCTGCGATACTTGTACAAGAAGCGTTTTGATAGAGAAAAGCGAGACAGAGTTAATTGTAGGAATTTTACATGGCGGGACTGTGTATTCACTCTGTGCATCAGCCACGAAAGGGGGCTAGGTGTGTGTGTTGCTGTAGATTGTAGTGTGCAGTGCACTCTCACTAGAGTGCCGGTGTTGTGCCGAATTCTGACCCCCTGCCAGGCAGAATCTGACCCACCTCGCGTGAATAACGTTAGAAAAAAGAGAAATAAAAAAAAAAAAAAAAAAAAAAAAACTAAATCGGTGTCGGTTAAATCTGTCTAACGTCAGACAGCGTAGACAATACACTCTCAAAAAGAATGTGTTGGATGTGACACACAAGAGATGTAATTGGCCTCAACTAGACACATAGAGATGTGTCAGAAAATGACACAAATTGTGTTTCTATTAACCCATGTTGTGTTGTTTTTCAACACACCTGTATGTGTTGACTAAAGGTCTCATAATATGAAAACGTTTTCAGTGCACATTTGTAGAGATTGAAATAATTTTTTTTTTTAAACAATCCAGTCAGAGTTTGCATTCAGGAACTGCTTTTAAATGAGCCGTTTGGACTTCGGTCTTTATGTGATGTCGTGCCAAAAAGCTCATTCCAATATGCGGCCCTTGACTCATGTGAAAATGTGTACAAAAGGGCGGCTTGCTCATAAACGCTCCTTTCGAACTAAAGTTGAACTTGATTTCTAAACATTTTAAGCGATGAGTACAATAGGAAATTGCTGAATCTTAATAATATTTAGATCTGAATCGCCTAGTTTGACCGTGTGATCTGGATTTAGTTTGATCGTTCACACAGTTCTGGTGTGCAGCATCGGGGAGCGGGAGCGGCTCGTTTGCATTCAAACAGAGAAACAGTCTGTCTGAGACCAGGACTGAAACGGAGGGGTATAGAGGCTGGTAGAAGGCATAATCTGAGTGGTATTTTCAGCATAAAACATGTTTTTGGGACCTCAAGAGACTTTACTTGTTGAAGAATATGGGACATTTTTAAATGTAATCTTTATGTATTGTCCCAAATCATACCAAACGAGAAACAAACCCGGACCCACAGACTCGGATAGACCCACAGTTGGATCAGAACAGACGCCATTTATAGCAGTATAGGGATGATTGTTATTGTCATGAGAGAACTCTCCTCAAACAACTTATTTTCAACTTTAGCCAGTAAGCATATACTAATGTAATACTGTAGTAAATAGTAGCAAGAGTGACACATTCTGAATAAACAATCAAACAAACAAAGAATGATCCAGTTTTATGTATGTTCTGGTATTCGGACGGGCAATATGAACACTTGCTACATAGCTATGCATGATGACAAATGCAAGATGACTGGCAGAGTTGTATCTCTGCACTGCTGCTACACTGGTCAATGAAACTTGCTCACTTAACATGGACAATGTGTGTCCATGTTAAGATGTGTTTTGGAGCAAAATCAATGATGTGATCGGAATTGTTACACATAGTAGACTTCTCCTTTGAAGTGCAAGACATTGGGTTAAAACATGACATTGAGCTATACACACTTCCTACATTGTAAAGCTCATAAGTCATTATCTATATAATGTATGAGTGACATATTGTAAAAGGAACTGGAGAGTGACAAACACTGACAATAAATAAAGACAAAGAGGACAGCTGTTGAGGGGAGGAGAACAGTGGGCATCTATGGAGGAACAAACCCATTGGTCGGTTTCTACAGTCAGTCTGTAGGTTTTAGAGGTGTGCGGAGAGTCGAGACATCATTATCTGTATCTGTTCAACCAACAAAATTATCTGTATCACCGGAAGTGTTTTTTTTGTAGTTTCTTTTTTTTTGAGAATGGGAACGGATGTAATTAAATTAACAAATGAACATTAGATTAAAGGAAGTCACGTTAAATCCAGTATATGTATTTTCTAAACTAATATTAATTGGAAATGCAATTGTTGTGCCTTCAAAGCGCACAATTGATTTAATATTGGCATATCATGAATATATATTTACCTCTTCAAAAGCATTGTGATGCACGTTTTTATTCAGAATCTCCGTTTACCAGTAACTGCATTTGTATTTGTCATACCGGGACAACCCATGACAACATTTTAACAGAAATTATATCTATAAAGTAAAGGCTGCTCTTAGTGCAGTAACGGAGGAGAGGCACTGTTGGTTCTGAAATAGGTCTCCATGAAAGGAGCGCACGCGATAAATATAATTAATATGGTTTACACGCACTCGCCTTTAATGAGAGGGGCAAGGAGGATGGGTGTTGGCCAGTTCCATTCCTGTTTGTTTTTAAATAAGCCTTTTGTTATACACAGACCAGTACTTTGGCTTTTTTTTTTTTACACTGTTCCTATTGACCGCCATTGCATTTGGCCTGTATAGAAACTGTCTGCAGAACGCTTTCAAGTTGTCAGCTGCAGGATATTTCCTCATTTCCCTACATTGGACATGGACATATTAACTTGTGAATCTCCAAGTGACATCAAACTAAGAGGTTATATCTGGGCGATGGTCTTCAGTGTGATTTATATATCTGTGTTTTGAACACTATCTAATCCCTGTTTATTTCCAGAGTTGTTTAACCCAAAATAGAGGCGTGGCAATACAAATTCTGTGTGATGTATTGCCAGTCTGATTTAAAGAAACACTGCAACATTATGAGAAATGCACTTACCGTGTTCAGTAGAACGCTATCTGGCTGCATGCTAGCCTAGCTTAGCACAAATTAATGGAAGCTAGGAATTTGTTGATCCATATCCGCTTCCATTAATTTGTGCTAAGCTAGGCTAGTTTGCAGTCGGATAGCTTTTTACTGCAAAATGCACAGAGGTAATTGATATCCATCTTCTTGTCTGACTCTGGGTGTACGGTAAGATCATTTCCCATAATGTTGGCATATTCCTTAAGATATTGTTTGATTTAGTCAAGGGTTCTATAACGGAACATGTCAAGGTTGTGGACATGGTGATTAACCCTGCACCTTTTTGTGTTTCCCAGTCACCATGGCTATGTTTAAGGCTATGTGTAGCATGAGAGATATCTTCTACAAATACTCTGGCAACGACGGAGACAAAAACACATTGACCAAGGAAGAGCTCAAAACCCTGCTCCAAACAGAGCTACCAGGATTTGCGGTGAGTGAGTATAGAAGAAACTGTACTCGCAACCCTGAGGGGTTCTCTCTTTCAGAGGCAGTACTCGCAACCCTCAGGCGTTCTCTCTGATTGATTGATTGAAAACTGTATTAACAGATTGCAGAATGAGTACAGTACAGCTCAATACACACTTGTTAAGGGGATGCAGACCAGAGAAAGACTTTCGTCTTGTTTACATCAGGGTCCCCCATTTTCAATGAATCATAATCAGAAACGGTACTCACAACCCTGAGGGGTTCTCTCTATCAGAAACAGAACCACAACCCTGAGGGGTTCTCTCTTCTCAGAAACAGAACCCTGAGGGGTTCTCTCTATCAGAAACAACTCACAACCCTGAGGGGTTCTCTCTATCAGAAACAGAACCCACAACCCTGAGGGGTTCTCTCTTTCAGAAATAAGTACTCACAACCCTGAGGGGTTCTCTCTATCAGAAACAGAACCACAACCCTGAGGGGTTCTCTCTTTCAGAAATAAGTACTCGCAACCCTGAGGGGTTCTCTCTTTCTGAAATGGTAATCTCAACCCGAGGGGTTCACTCTTTCATTCACAGTAATGCCCGTTTTACCATATTAAACCTGTACCTTTACAGTAATCATATACGGTAACTGATACAACTGAAAACTGATCCGCACCCCCACCCCCCTCTTCTCTCTCTCTCTCCTCTCTCTCTCTCTCTCTCTCTCTCTCTCTCTCTCTCTCTCTCTCTCAACATTAGGACGGTGAAAAAGCTGGGGTGAATGAGATCTTCTCATCCCTGGACAACAATAAAGACGGCACTGTTGATTTCCAGGAGTATATGATTATGGCAACCTCCTTGATCGTGCTCATGAATGAGTTCATGCCGAAGTAACACCTTCCAGCAACAATCCACAATAGCATCTACAAGTGAATCACCTTCAACTGTCTACACATGTCAATATCATAGGCTCTGAAGAGAGGGAGAGATTTAGGTGAACACACGCAAAGATTGGTTAGTTATACTCTGGCACTTATACGGTGGGATAAATGTTCTCATTTTGAAAGACTGTCATAAACTAATTCTAAATAATGTCAAATAAACATCAGTTTGAAAAAACTACAGTTATTTTTTTGTGCTTGTCTCTCTAATGTGATTCATCAAACGCCATGTAATGTGGGATCAGTGGGGTGTAGCAGGCTAAGATCGCCATCACAGATTTTTCCAGTCACTTTCCACCATCCACTGAAATACTGTACTTTGAAAATTGTCTGCATCATCAGCCTTTTCGATGGATCATGTGCAGAGATCGCCATCTCCTGGTTTGGCAATAGTATGCAGGCTACCTACCACTGCCCCCTTGTGTTTAATGTCAACTTGCATACCCCCTACACACGTCAGTCCCTCCTCCTACTTTCTAGGCTGGAGTCATTACAGTTCACTGGTCTTGGCTAGATGACATGGATAGATCTTACCAAATATGTGGGTAATTTACAAGACTTGTTGACCTGCCAAGTACAGCTGGACCAGAAAGCTGTGAGCAGTGATTGAGCATTGAAGCGGAAGAATCAATGCAATGTGTGTGTATGCAGGGGCGTAGCTGTAGATTCTGGGCCCCATGAAGGAATGTATTAGTGGGCCCCCAAAGAATGTGAGCGCGCGTCAGCGATTTTTTTTTTGCCTTTTTATTGATTAACGCATAATATGGTTTTTACCTATACATTCAGTTCAGCACCTGCACTGTTGGTGGGTGAGCCTAGTAAAGGATGTCTCATTGTGTTCATCTTCAATGAATGGACCAATACAATAGTCTACCAAAGAACCTTGAGTCGCACTATAGGCTGGGAACAACCCTGGGTCAAGTGATGGTTAACTGGACTGGACGAACAACATCGAGGCCCTACAGGAAGGGACAGAGCAGACTGTTCTTCCTGAGAGGGCTCAGGTCTTTTAATGTCTGCAGCAAACTGCTGCAGATGTTCTACCAGTCTGTGGTTGCTGGTGCCCTCTTCTTCGCTGTGGTATGCTGGGGGGGCAACACCCAACACACACAAAATAAACAAACTGGTCAAAAAAGCAAGCTCTGTGGTGGGAGCGGACCTGGACAGTCTGAATCACATTATTTTTCTCTTTCCCCCCCCCCCCCCCCCTTAAACGGATCTTTTTCAAGTTCCAAGTTTTAATACTCTTGTCAACATGCGAGTCAACAAATGCTTGCTTTATGCAGCCATTTAACACAAAAGGATGACCCTCATGCATTGCAAATTTGCATCAAATGTGATGCACAAAATGTGATGCACAAAATAACTTAAAAGAAAATAATAATTTAAAACGATGAATAAAGTGTGCATGAAATAATAGGGGAAAGAAAACGTTAGGAATTTGTTACATTCACCCACACAAGGGCTGAGTAATCAACCCCCCCCCCTCTCTCTCTCTCACACACACTCTCCCAGCTCTCTTTCTCTCTTGCCCCTTCCTCATCTCTCCCTCCCCAGTGCTGGGCCCTTGGAATCATCCTAAGCTACCCCCCCAGCTACGCCCCTGTGTATGTATATATATTAGGGCTGTCAGTTTATCGCGTTAATTAGATTAATTAATTACACAGCAAATTATCGCGTTATGAAAATTAACTCAAAAAGTAATTACAATTTTTTTATTTTTTTTTATCTCATTCATTCCATAAGAACGTAGAATACACATTACAGACTTTTTTTTATATGGTCCATTTGCATGTTCTTGGTATCTGATTCTAGGGACATCTATGGATCTCAGGGAATGTATTCCCAGTGTCAGAAATACAGCGTCTGTTACTAGGCTTGAGTAAATTGTAATCGAATATCAATAAAAAAAAAATATTATCTTTGACTGTGAATAACACTATGCTCAAATTGACCAGACCTGAAAAATCTAAGCAAATTAATAGATGGAAGATGATTAAACAGAAGGTTTTGTAGATACAGTACTGAATTCTGCCATCCGGACACATGCAATTTGAAATATGATTATATAATATAGAATATCAGGCATAAAGTGGTTATGTGATTAAAATGCGATTAATTAGATTAATTAATTACAAATCCTGTAATTAATTAGATTAATTTTTTTAATCACCTGACAGCACTAATATATATATATATACGTTGTTTTATGTTGACTGGACAAATAGTAAATTGTGGCAGATTAAAGCTAGAGTGTGTAACACTACACACAGTACAGCCAAAGTGCTTGATTGATTGATTGATTGAACATTTTATTAACAGATTGCAGAATGTGTACAGTACAGCTCAATACACACAATTGTTAAGGGGATGCAGACCAGAGAAAGACTTTCATCTTGTTTACATCAGGGTCCCCCATTTTCAATTCATCATAACATGTATGACCTACAGATACTGCTACATCTATACATTTATGACATACCAGATTTACAAATACAGTACATGTTTGTGATACAAAAAGAGTAAAAAAAATAAAATAAAAGCTCCCACTGCTACCGCACCATTAGAGGCAAATTCAGAAAACTACCCAGAATGTTTCTTTTAAAAGCCTTACGAGGGGGAAAGAAAAAAAATGTGGGAATCCAATATGGCAGACATGGGTTGCCCGCCCCACTTACAAGGTTATAGAGCATAGACATGTGTATACGTTTTGTTTCAATTTATGGTGTTGGGGTTATTATGGCCTTTTAAAGCTGCATTGTGTTGTTTTGGGAAGATTCAAAAAAGTCTTCACATTCTTGAAGATTGCAAAAAGTTGCCTACCATTTGAAACAAAGTGAACCAACATATTAGAAGGACCGTCTTTGTATGGTGGAGGGTAGAAGCCAAAACAGATAATTTCTAGCCGGTCCTGTTTTTCTCTTGTGACAGTTTGACGTTGCATTATAGCACCACCATTTGGCCAAGATGAGTGGCTGACCTTGAATGAATGAAAACTTTATTTAACAGATTGCAGAATGGGTACAATACAGTACGGCTCAATACACACAATTGTTAAGGGGATGCAGACCAGAGAAAGACGTTTGTCTTGTTTACATCAAGGTCCCCCATTTTCAATTCATAGTGATTGACTGAGACTGAGTAGTAGAAGAAGTCTTTATTTGTCATGCATAATAATACACACATGCGAGGTGACCGTGTTACTACACCACCGTGGCGCTTCTAGGTCACCATAGAAGCCCAGTGAACAGAATAAGCACATCTACAAGGCCAGTTCTAGCCTGGTGCTGGATGAGCATAAATCCACATGGGCAAAACATAGGCAAAACAGGGTCCATTCTCTTCGGTTCAAATAACAAACTCAGCAAGACCGACGGCTTCTCGGTTACAGTGGGTGACAATATTGTCACAAGGAAAGATGAAATTACCTACCTGGGTTCCATCCTAGAGGCTAATCTTTCCTGTGACAAAATGGCATCCAATGTAATAAAAAAAGTCAACCAACGAACTCGATTCTTGTACCGGATCTCCTCTCTGGTAAACAAGAATACCCTGAAGACTCTAGCAGGAGCACTCATTCAAGGGTACTACGACTATGCTTGCACCTCATGGTACCAAAGCACCTCAAAGGCACTAAAAAACAAATTACAAACATCTCAAAACAAGCTAGTCAGACTACTGCTTGACCTGACTCCTAGAACCCACCTCACCCCTGCCCACTTTGACAACCTAGGATGGCTTAGAGTAGACGACAGAGTACAGCAACTTGCAATGGGCCTGGTCTACAAGATACACTACGCGACCAAGGTACCCATGTACATGTCAAAATACTTCCCAAAGGTCAGTGAATACCACGATCACAACACCAGAGGGAGCTCCACAAATCATGTAAAACCCAGATTCGGCTCAAACAAGGGACTAAACACGTTTCGCAATTATGCCACATCAATGTGGAACGCCCTACCTAAAGCTGTAAAGGAATGTGAATCACTACCCACTTTCAAAAACACTCTCAAAAAACACCTACGTGAGACTGCAATTCGAAACTGGCCCCTGTAAATATCCTAACCCAACCCCCTCCAATGTACAGTCATTTACCTAGTATGGTTTTGTCAATAGTCCAATGTACAATTTTGTTTGTTTGTACAGTGTCTCCCCCCCCCCCTCAATGTACAGTTTTGCTTGTATATACAGTGTGCCCCCCCCCCCAACCACCTCCAATGTAGATTACCCAGTATGGTTGTCAATATCCCAGTGTACCCAACCCCCCCCACCCAACCTCCTCCAATGTACAGTTTCTACGTCAAATGTATATACTCCCTTTTCCTGACTCCTTCTGTATCACAAACAGTACTGTATTTGCAAATCTGGTATGTCATAAATGTATAGATGTAGCAGTACTGACTATCTGTATGTCATGTATGTCATATATGTCCTGATGAATTGAAAATGGGGGACCCTGATGTAAACAAGACGAAAGTCTTTCTCTGGTCTGCATCCCCTTAACAATTGTGTGTATTGAGCTGTACTGTATTGTACCCATTCTGCAATCTGTTAATAAAGTTTTCAATCAATCAATCAATCAGTAATCCAATGTACAGTGTAAAATGTGTGTGTGTCCCCTACCCAACCCCCCCCCCCACCCCCCCCCCACCTCCAATGTACAGCCCCCGTGCCCACCCAACCCCACCCCACCCCACCCGCCCAACCTCCTCCAATGTACAGTTTCTACGTCAAATGTATATACACTCTTTTTCTGGACACTTTTGTATCACAAACAGTACTGTATTTGCAAATCTGATATGTCATAAATGTATAGATGTAGCAGTACTGTCTATCTGTATGTCATGTATGTCATATATGTTATGATGAATTGAAAATGGGGGACCCTGATGTAAACAAGACGAAAGTCTTTCTCTGGTCTGCATCCCCTTAACAATTGTATGTGTAACTGAGGGGTACAATTCCCTGACTGTATTGATAAGTATGGTATCATTAAACCACTACCGCTTTATGTACTTTAACTACTGGCCATACAGTACACGATATCTAAATATGATGAACACTTTCCCACAATGAAATCGGTTCCACACAAAGGTAATAATCAAATATTTAATATATAGCAAAAGGTACATATAATAGTTACTATTACATTTATGATTTGAATGCACTTGTAAGGCAAATGAGTACTCGTAGGCAAATCAACACTGAATGTCCAATCTCTGGTTACGCAGGAAGCAAGTATACAACCTGGCTCTTAGGGAATTAGATCTATGGTACTCTTAATGATATAGCAGGATATTCTGGAAGGGGTCCTCCCGGTTGTAAGCCGGTAGGGGGGGTAGGAGAGCCATTGGTAGTAGACCGTCTGGTCACCGATATCTAGGGAGACTTCAAGTACAGAAGACAGTGCAGTAGACTCTTGATCCGCAGATGAATACACCTTGGTTCTCTTGTAGGCTGTAGCTCCACAGTGAAGAAGAAGCTAGGCGACCTCAGTCTCTGAGCGCCGACTCAACTTGACTCCTCTCGGGGGTAAATCCAACACTCACAGGCGTCGGCGATTATCCGCTCCACAAATCACAGTACCAAAGCAAATATATTCCAGCCGCATAGGGCTCAGCAGTCGTCGGGTAGGTAATCCAGTGTACATGTCCCTCGGTCCTCGTCTAGATCTCCTCGGAAGAAAGCGCCATGTGTGGTCGCCCCCAGCCTGGATAAGACTCTAGATAACACGAGGAAGCGTTGGAGATGCTGGTCACTTTAGAACTCTAACCGCACGATGCACCATACACGATAGACTATTATTACTTAATAGAAATACGTCGCACTCGACGGTACAGTGCCAAACTCTGACAATTCAGCTATTAATTCGCACGAGGTCTCGATGCTATTCTAAGGCCAAACAGGCCATACTACACCGCACGCGGTATCGTGGGTGAGGCTTCACGTTCTGTTACTTAGTTGGGTAGAAGGGTAAAGGACTAAGGGATAAGAGGACTTCTACATTTACTTGCGCCATATTTATATGCACGGTGAACAAATAGTGCCACTCTCATTTCGGTAGCCGTATCCCTGAGCGGAGCCGGGGCTAGTAGAGACATGTCTCGTCGGTACCATTGAACTTGGCTCCAAGGGGCTTGTCCCCTGGCGCCAGGTCCTTGTCCAATAAGAGAATGAACTATTATGGACTATAGTAGGCTAAAGGGATATTCCGTGTATATGTACAAGGAATATACAAGGGATATCAAACGATATACAAATACTATTCAATATATATCCATAAATAAATATGAATAAATAAATACTAAAGAAACTTGAAACTTGAATATATATATTCGGTTTAATCTGATCCTTCGTAACAGCCGCCCCCTAATTAGTCCCACCTAATTAGCTAAGCAGAGACAGATTAACCGCACTGTCCACTACTCAATGTCCGCTGTGAGGGTCAGTCAGTTCACAAAGTCATGGGGTCATGGTCGTCATCGATAGTATCAGGGAGCCTCTGCAGTTCTATTAGCCTCGCCACGGGTCGGGTGTAGGTCCGCCCTTGGACGAGCACTTCAGCTGCTCGGACCTTTCCATCGGCACCGGTGATCACTTTGCTTACGCGGCCAGCCGGCCACATAGCTCGGGGTAGTGACTGGTCGATAATCATGACGACTGTTCCTTCTGTCAAATTGTCTCTCTCTTTTACCCATTTCTGGCGGGTCTGTAGAGACGGTAGGTAGTGGAGTAGGAAGCTGTTCCAAAACTTGTCAGCCAGTACTTGACTGTACCTCCACATTCTTCGGCCGTTCGCTTCTTCAGGCCTGTACATTGTCTGGGGTAGCGCGGGGTCCAGCCGCACCATCAAGAGTGTGTTGGGGGTGACTGGGTCGACATCTGCTACATCACTTGAGACGTAACCGAGGGGCTTTGAGTTCAATACTCCCTCGATCTCCGTGAGGACTGTCATTAAGACTTCTTCCGCCACGGTCTGGGCCCCAAGCACGGCGTACAGGGCTGTCTTTATAGAACGTACTTCTCGTTCCCAAGTTCCACCGAAGTGAGGTGCGTTCGGGGGATTAAACTGGAAGTCAATCTGGGATGGAGCGAGGTGGGTCTTAAGTTCTGGGCCCATGGCTTGGAAGCTCTCTCTCAGCTCTCTTTCTCCGCCTTTGAAGTTTGTCCCGTGATCAGACAATAATGTAGACGGTTTTCCTTTCCGTGATGTGAATCTGCGGAAGGCCATAAGGAATGAGTCTGTGCTCATGGTTGGGAGGAGTTCGATATGTATCGCTCTGGTGGTCATGCATTTGAATACAATACCCCACCGCTTCTCGGTTCCTCTTCCTTTCTTTATATACAGCGGGCCGAAACAGTCCATACCGGTGGAGTGAAAAGGCTTGTCGCCGAGTCGGAGGCGACAGGGAGGTAGGTCAGCCATCCGGGGTATACTGGGCTGGGCTCGCCACTTACGACAGTCTAGACAGGTTCGCTGGAAGTGCTGCACTGCTTCTCTCCCTTGCAGTATCCAATAACGACGTCTGATCTCCGCGAAGACTCTCTCTGCCCCTGCGTGGTGCACATCCTCGTCGTATTTCTTTATGATCAGCTCTGTGACCTTGTGTCGGCTGTTCAAGACTATCGGGTACTTGACGTCATCCGGTAAGTCTGGGGCTCTCCGCAGACGACCACCCACTCTGATGAGATTATGGGCGTCGCTCTCGGGGGCTAGGTGGAGCAGTCTGCTGTCTGATGGGACGGGCTTTGCTCCCTGTAGACAGGCTAGCTCATCGGGGAACGAGTCTCTCTGGGCTCGTTGTAGTAGAAGAAGTTCTGCTTCTTCGTAGTCAGCTGCTGAAATGTCAGTCGTAGGCTGAACCTCTGGGTGGTGCCACAGAAATGTCTTTAGCTGCGCACTCTGTAGGGTGAGGCAATCGTCTAGATCGGGGTCTGTGGGGACGAGTGTGTGTGTCAACCCACAGAACATAGATTTCTTGTTCTCTGCCTCCTCTTTACTCGCCTCCCGTGGGGTGGGTGTAGGCCACTCTTCTTCGGGGAGCTTGAGAAACTCTGGTCCGTCACTGTAGAGGTTGTGACGGGTGAGGTCATCCAGGGACATTCCCCGGGTGATGACGTCAGCTGGGTTGTGTTTGGTGTCCACATACCTCCAGCTCGCTACTTCTGTTAACTCTTGAATCTCGGTGACTCTGACTCCCACGAAGACCTTGTATCTGCACGAATCAGACCGGATCCATGTGAGTACGGTCGTGGAGTCTGACCACAAGATTGTTCTTTGCACCGGGATGGTGAGTTCACGTTGGATTAACGTGGCGAGCTGCGCTCCTGCTAGGGCTGCGCAGAGCTCTAGACGTGGGATAGATTGTTGCTTTCGTGGGGCTATTCTTGAGCGAGCCAGGATGAAAGCAGTATGTATTTCTCCTCCCTCCTCTCGGGCACGCAAGTAGGCCACCGAACCGTAGGCTACTTCGGAGGCGTCGCTGAATACGTGCAGGTCGATCTTGCATGTCTCTGGCCTCACTGTGGGTGGGAAGTAGCTGCGGCGTATATTAACACCTGGGAGTGAGCAGAGTTCCGTCTCCCACTCTCTCCATGTGGATGCAAGGTGTTCGGGTATGGGATCGTCCCAGCCCTGGTCCTTGTCCCATAGCGCTCTTACAATCATCTTTGCCCTGGTGGTGTAAGGTAGAATACATCCCAACGGGTCATATTGTCTGGCGAGTGTTCTGTATACACTCCGTCTGGTGGTCGGTATTGCCGTCGACCTTCCCTGCTCCTTGGTCAGGGGTTTGTGTCTATAATGGAGCGAGTCTGTTTTGAAGCGCCAGACTAGTCCTAGTGTCATTTCTTGGGCTTCTCCTGGGATGGTCGCCATCCAGGTGTCGCTACTCGCTGCCTTGTCCTCGGGGGAGAGGCTGCGCAGTACTTGCGGGTCGCTGCTGGCCCACTGCCTGAGATCAAAGCCGCCTTTGATCAGGGAGGCGCGGAGCAGCGCACGACGTCGCCAGTCAATTTTCTTTATGTGTCCCGCTGTGGTTAGCTTGTTAATCTCAGCGCGGTACACAGCCTCTTGAGCGGGGTCTTTGGCTAGGCGCCGCTCTGTGTTCAATAGATACCGCTCCGTCGCTTCTTTTGTGGCGTGAAAGGTGGGCATTCCCTCTCGCCTCAGGAGTGGAGTTGCGTATCTCATCACTCCGTTGACTGTGACTCTCTTTGTCCCTTGCTCGAGGAGGGCTATAGCGTAAATATCTTCCTTAGAACGAATGTCTTTCTTTTCGTTCTTAAAGGGCATTGTCTCTAGTGTCCATAGCCTCTCGACATGCTGCAGGAGTGTGGTGTCTTCTTCTGTCGCTCTGGAGTGGAGGCAGCTAGTGGCTGCTGTTCGGTTAAGAGACTTGGCGAGGGGGCCTTGTAATGTCCATCCTAGGCGGGTCTCGACTGCTGCAGGACAACCTCTGGGTCCTGTATGGACCCGGTCTATCGGGACTATGAGGTCTGCATGGTCGGAGCCTATCAGCAGGGTCGGGGTGGCACCGTCTATGAGCGGGATAGGGAGTTGACGAAGGTGCACATATTTATCCATCAGCTTGGCGATGGGGTAGGTGTACTGCGATAGTCCTATTTCTTGGCTGGTGAAAGCATTAGTAATCCTATACCGTCTCTCTGGCTGCCCGCTTGCTGCGATAGTGAAGGAGACATTCTCGCCCTTTATCGTCTTTAGATCTCTTCTTATTGTCCGAATCGTCATCTGGTTCTCGCTCCCCCGCAGCCCCAGCTGGGCCGCAGCGGACGCGAGGAGAAGGGTCTTCTCTGACCCGTCGTCAAGGACGGCGTAAGTGTCCATGACCTTATCTTGGTAACTCAGTGTTACGCGGACCACCTTTAAGAGCACCTGGGCGCCGCTGCTGCTAGCGGGGTCAATGTACATAACACTTGCCTTTGTGCTGTTGGATGGTGCAGGCTTTCTTCTGTTACTGTCGTGTAGGACATCTAGGTGGGCTCCGTCACACCGACTACACCTCTTCTTGAGGCGGCACTCGGCTGCCATGTGACTGCGCGCACATCGGTAACAGCGCCTGTTGGACTTTATCCAGTGACTCACTTCTTCAGCGGTCATCTTCTTGAACAGGTCACATTGTGACAACCAGTGTTCCTTCTCGCAGTACGGGCACACCATCTTCCACTTCTCTTTCATCGAGGGGGTACTGTGGTTCTTGCTGCTCGGTACTGATTCTGATTGGTGCATGACAGTCACCGATCTTCGGCCATCGTTTACTCTCCTAGGTCCCTCTCTGGAGCTTGGTGTGCTCCGCACGAACGTATCCAGCCGTAGGCTGCTGACTTCTCTCGCCAGGAAGTCGGCTAGGTCTAGGAGGGATGGCTCGGGACCGTTAGGATCACGGTGGTCTCTTTGCCGCCTGAAGCGCTCCTGTCGGGCGGGCGGCAGCTTCTCTAAAATCCTCTCGACGTTCGAGTTTGCGTATAGTTCGTGCATACCCTTTTCTCGTTGCGCCCCCAGCATCCCTACCAGGGATTGTACTTTGATAGACAGGTCGTCTAGTGAGCAATTGTCTGTTGCTGGGGGTAGGTGGTCAATATGCCTTATCTCTTGTATTACGTAATCCCATATACGTCCATATCTTTGGTCTAGTGCTGCTAGAGCCGCTGTGTATGGGGTAGTAGAGGTGGCATAGGCCAGCGCTATGTTGTGCGCTCTGGGCACTTTCAGGTGCTTCAATAGGATAGCATACTTGTGGCGTTCATCAGCTACATCCACCATCATTGTCTCTAAGCACATCCGTAGCTCCGTGTACTGTGCTCGGTTCTCATGGGTGAAGTCTGGAAACGTCGGTGTGCCAATGTATGACGCCGTGGATGGCTGGCACATCGGTGAGCGTTGGAAGAGAGGCCTCCTGGGCGAGTCTCCTCTTACGCCTCTCGGTGGGCTGGTACCGGCTGGGTACCATGGCCCGCTGGTCCAGGTACTATTCCTCGGGACAGGTCGTGCGTCATGCTCACCCGTGAATAGAGTCGGGGGTCTGTAGCGCAGAGCCGCGGGGGTATAGCCTGGGCTGTACTGGACCTCCTGGTCCTGTGGAGTACGGTGCTGTTGTCGGGCTTGACTCTCCTCTTCTCCCTCTTCTTCCTCTGCCAGGTCATCTAGATCCTGTAGTCGTCTATTTAGCCTCTCCGCGGTGTCCGCCGTTCCTTCCTTGTAGCTGGGTCTCACTGGGACCAGTCGGGGGAGGAGTTCGGAGGGGGGTATAGACTCTCTCTGGTGGTCGGGCTCAGGGTCGCTTAATCGGTTAGGGGAGGGTGCCCTTGACCCGTGTCTTGACGAGGCCCTGGAACCCCTTGTGGAGGGAGGGGGTGTTGCCCTGGTGATCAGCTGCTCCATTAGCTGCGCTTGTAGTCTGTCGCGCTCGGCTTGTAGTCTGTCGCGCTCGGCTTCGCGCTTGGTGAGATCTGCTTCTCTTTGGGCACCGGCAGCGGCACGCTGGGTGTCGGCCCGGTCTCTTGCCATATTCTCTTCCGTCTGAAGGCGTCTCAGCTCCAGACGTATGCGCTCTTCTTCGCTCCGTTGCTGCGCTTGGAGGCGTTCTCTTTCGATGGTAGAATGTTCGCGCTCGCTAAGCGTCTGTGCTTGGAGTCGATCGCGCTCTGCTTGGAGTCGATCACGCTCCGTAGCGGCTGCTAGGCTGGCGAGGAACGCCTGTGCCAGCATCCTCTCCGCCTCGCTGGGGGAAGACGCTGGTTGAGGTGAGCCACTCCTGGCAGTACCCGTTGGGGATGCGTTCCCCTGCGGGGAGTCCTGGAGCTCTATCTCCTCGGCGCTCTCCTCATCTTGTTCCGTGCAGAGTTCCATCTCTGGAGGGTTGTCTTCCTCCCGGAGCTCTTGGGGGACTACTTCTTCGGTCTTGGCGGGGGGTAAAGTCGTGTCAGTTCCCTCCTGGTCCCCACCGTGAGCTTGGTCAGTTACATTAGGACCCACTAGGGCCTCTGTGGTCGGGGTATCCTGGTTGATAGGGTCGGACATAATTTTACTTTCTACTTTTACCGCGTTTACCGTTTGTAGAAGGCTAGGTAGTATACTGGCAGCGTAATCCTCTAAGTACTGAGGTGGCTGTCGTCTACGCTGCGGGCGTTCTACTTTAGGAGGACCGTTTTGTGGAGTGTTCATCATAGGCCATTTCAATATTAATACCACTATATTAATATTACACTAATTACCCTCCGGCTCGAAGGACCAATTGTAACTGAGGGGTACAATTCCCTGACTGTATTGATAAGTATGGTATCATTAAACCACTACCGCTTTATGTACTTTAACTACTGGCCATACAGTACACGATATCTAAATATGATGAACACTTTCCCACAATGAAATCGGTTCCACACAAAGGTAATAATCAAATATTTAATATATAGCAAAAGGTACATATAATAGTTACTATTACATTTATGATTTGAATGCACTTGTAAGGCAAATGAGTACTCGTAGGCAAATCAACACTGAATGTCCAATCTCTGGTTACGCAGGAAGCAAGTATACAACCTGGCTCTTAGGGAATTAGATCTATGGTACTCTTAATGATATAGCAGGATATTCTGGAAGGGGTCCTCCCGGTTGTAAGCCGGTAGGGGGGGTAGGAGAGCCGTCGGTAGTAGACCGTCTGGTCAACGATATCTAGGGAGACTTCAAGTACAGAAGACAGTGCAGTAGACTCTTGATCCGCAGATGAATACACCTTGGTTCTCTTGTAGGCTGTAGCTCCACAGTGAAGAAGAAGCTAGGCGACCTCAGTCTCTGAGCGCCGACTCAACTTGACTCCTCTCGGGGGTAAATCCAACACTCACAGGCGTCGGCGATTATCCGCTCCACAAATCACAGTACCAAAGCAAATATATTCCAGCCGCATAGGGCTCAGCAGTCGTCGGGTAGGTAATCCAGTGTACATGTCCCTCGGTCCTCGTCTAGATCTCCTCGGAAGAAAGCGCCATGTGTGGTCGGCCCCAGCCTGGATAAGACTCTAGATAACACGAGGAAGCGTTGGAGATGCTGGTCACTTTAGAACTCTAACCGCACGATGCACCATACACGATAGACTAGTATTACTTAATAGAAATACGTCGCACTCGACGGTACAGTGCCAAACTCTGACAATTCAGCTATTAATTCGCACGAGGTCTCGATGCTATTCTAAGGCCAAACAGGCCATACTACACCGCACGTGGTATCGTGGGTGAGGCTTCACGTTCTGTTACTTAGTTGGGTAGAAGGGTAAAGGACTAAGGGATAAGAGGACTTCTACATTTACTTGCGCCATATTTATATGCACGGTGAACAAATAGTGCCACTCTCATTTCGGTAGCCGTATCCCTGAGCGGAGCCGGGGCTAGTAGAGACATGTCTCGTCGGTACCATTGAACTTGGCTCCAAGGGGCTTGTCCCCTGGCGCCAGGTCCTTGTCCAATAAGAGAATGAACTATTATGGGCTATAGTAGGCTAAAGGGATATTCCGTGTATATGTACAAGGAATATACAAGGGATATCAAACGATATACAAATACTATTCAATATATATCCATAAATAAATATATATATTCGGTTTAATCTGATCCTTCGTAACAGTATGTATTGAGCTGTACTGTACTGTACCCATTCTGCAATCTGTTAATAAACTTTTCAATCA
Organism: Notolepis coatsorum; assembly: GCF_963971535.1. Lineage (NCBI taxonomy): Eukaryota > Metazoa > Chordata > Actinopteri > Aulopiformes > Paralepididae > Notolepis > Notolepis coatsorum. The sequence continues at coordinate 133,573 of NW_028171576.1, forward strand.
ATCAATCACTAGAGGTACTGTAGAAAATGTCTCCACACTAAAAGGCTCCGTTTCAATTGACCATATTCACACTGCGGCCCTTTTGCTCTTATATCATGCTCAGGTTGGGTTCCTTTCCACCCTGTTCCTTAAGGTGACCCTTTTCATCTGGGTATCTTTTGGAGATACTTGAAAGGTTACGTAGTGCAGGTTTAATGGATGTCTCGTGGTGGACGTCCCGTGGTGATGGCCGGGAGGATGTGATCCTCTCTACGTCACTGTACGTTACCCTGTACTCAAAACATCCCCTCAGAAACTTTGTCCAGAAAATTGTCCATCTGTTATATTTTGTCTGTGTTTTCCTGCTCTGCGTCGAGTAATTTAATTGCCTAGTGTCACTCTCATCAGATTGTATAACCGTCATGGCTATGTAATTTCATATAGTCGTGCACTAGTTAGCCAATCATACTGGTAGGTGAGGTATCACGCCTCCGATGTGGTACGGTCACGTTACAATCAATGATACTGATTATCACGAAAGAGAAACTTGATATATAAAAAAGAACAAGGTAAATTGGAGATATTATTACTCCCTGCTGTAGTATCTGATAAAGATACAATGTTCTCTGTACCTGCGTTGGTATCAACCCAACTGTAAAAATGGATGTCCAAACATGCACTCCTGATTTGTGGCAAGTTTATTAACATGCAGAAGCAAGACGATGGCTGCTTCATAAAAAACTCTTGCTGTTGCTCAAAAACACTGGATGGTTACAATAACCCAAGGTTTGCATTGGATCTCCAAACTACTTTAACAAGAATGTTCAATGGTATTGTCAACACCGTCGTCCGAGATCTCGTTCTGTGTATAGCGGCGTGGATATGCAGTATTCGGATATGAGGCTTGTTCAATCTTCTTCCGCATTCTCAATGATCCTTCCTTCTAGTGTCTTGGTGGCCCTGTATTTATAGCAGGCCAGATTCCAGGGTGATGACATCACAGCCAGTGACATCATCTCAGAGTTTCCTCCAATCCACAACAGTTTCGGTTTGACTTTGAAAAAGTAGCCGTGGCTTACCTAACTGCCAAGCTTTCAGACAGTAATTCTTTACAACTCATTTTAAGACTAAAACATTGTTACTATTACAGTTATAACACATAATATATGAATTTCCAGCTTCCTCTTTCAAGAACACACATTTCAATATAAAACATTCCTTATTTAGATCAGAATAAGGCATAACCTCTTTAAAACAGATATTTCTAACTAATTATCTTAAATGATCCTAAGTTAACCAGTTACATTGGTAGATCTATTAACCTTATACATTGTAAAAATACAATTGCACCTTGTTTTCATTACAGACTATATATTCTAATAATATCTTTTAAATTATAACAGTATTTACTTCAGTTTTACTCTTTTGTTGTAATTAGAAGATATATGGGTTTTTTTCCCCTGTTTATTCTTAAAAGACTTTTCTTTATCATAACATCAGTTCATCGCATTGGATAGATTAACACCGTCAAGGACCACATTTGTTCTTAAACTCATGATTTGACATCATATTATTCACAGATACTACTAGAACCAAATTCTTCTGGGAACATACCATTTTACAGTTTCCCATGAATTTGCATCGCCTCTTCACTCCCAGGTTGTCCATTGTCTCATTACCTTTGAGGCTTGCTTAGGTGTCAAAAGTAATCAAGACATTCAAATCTGTTTCTATTCTATGACTTTAGTTGCTTAGTAACTACTGTAAGTGTTGTGATATTTTCATCCATTGTCCTACGCTGGAGGCCAGCTGCTTAACGTAAGGTTATGTATATAACCAAGTTCTGTGAGTTATGGTGACGCTCAGCATCATACTGCACTGTACTTCACTTCGTGCACGAGCACTGAATAAAAAATTCCACCATGTACCTTTACATCCCAACATTCGTCTGGCCACACCCCCATCCGCTTACCTTCATAAGCAGGTGTGTGGTCACCTACTCGCCTCCTTCACAAACTTTCACCACAAGGCGAGATCAAGGGCCGCAGCGGCGTCTGATGCTGAGCGTCACCATAACTCACAGAACTTGGTTATATACATAACCTTACGTTCTGTTTCGTTATGGATCTCGCTCAGCATCATACTGCACAAGGGAGGCTGAGCGAGAGCCATAGCCCGACAAATGTACCCCGCTGAGGCCTCCCACAACCATCAGACCGGGGAGGACCGAGCCCCCCCGACCCTCCCTAATGGAGGATACCCCCCCTATTGGAGGCTTACGGGAGGGAGACGGATCCGACCGTGCGAAGAGGAACTCAAGCAACTCAACGCACAGGGTGAGCAGACCGTGGCTTGACCCCACGACTACACACACGCACAACCCGCATGCCACCAGGGAACGAACGGAAGGAACAACCTCGTTACTGCCCCCAAAATCACAGGGTCAAGAGCAAACCCAACCCCGTGGCAAGGCTGTAGCAGCGGAGCGCGAAGGAAGACCCAGACCCACTGAAGGGACTGGATCCCCTGGAAAAAGGGGGCCCGGAGAGGTCAATGACGCCAGGCATCAAGACCCCACCAGGCGGTCACTTAGTGACACCGCCCCCCACATCGCCAGCGTATTCGGATAAGGCCCCTCCAAGAGCGGGCCCTTTCCCCCCAATAGTACACCGCCTGGCACACTGACTCTGAACACAGGCAGTCAGCATGGCCGTAAGCACTCAAAAAGGTTAACCAACGGAAGCAGGCAGCGCACCGGGGAAACCAGGCAGCAGGCTGTAACCTGAGCCTGGAGCACTGCGGACGAGACAGGCGCCAAAGGAGTCAGCTGAAAACCGCCCCCCCGGCAGAAGGGGCGTATGCTGGCGTTGTTGGTCACCATGACAAAGCATCCATTAAAAAAAAAACACCCAGAGGGGTCTAGGCAGAGAAGGCTGACATGATTGGCAGACGTCATGAACGTGCAGGGGCACACTCAACCGGGCAACCCGGGAGTTGACACTGCCCCAACATACCAGGGAATCAACCACCCTCTTGGTACAGACGGTGGTTGTTCCTATAACCCCTCAAGAAAAACTCAAACACACCTGCGGGTATACACCAGCTATACCGCAGTACAAGCGTTTCAGTTTCCAAAAGGGTTATCCCAGGCCTACGGTATCAACGAAACTTTACTTCGGACCGGGCCCGGCGGCTCGGGAAGCACAGGGTTACCAGAGGAGGTCCAAAGACCACCCCAACAGCCCCCTCTTCGCCATGTGTGAGAGAGGAGCGAAGAAAAGAGAACCAGCCCCTTATGATAGTGCAGAGTACAACATGTACCCAACAAGGGTCTCCATAACGCCTAACCTTGTGACACCCGGGCCGACCTGGCATTTTTCCCCCTGAAAAAAACCCAAGTCCCTCAGGGTACCAGAACAGCAGATCTGCATCCCCGGTGGACAACGGGTTAACTGACCTGGACCAGCGTGACCAGAACCAGTCCCGTGCCCTAACCACGCCGACATGCCTACTCCAGGAGAAGGGGCAGATATGCGTGTTGATCTAAAACATGAAAAGAGGGCGCCACCCAGACGGGGCGATTTGAACCGTGCTCGGTGGCCCACCCCAAGGGCGTGAGACCCCTCTACCTATGTTCTGATCTATTCCGTTAACATCCCCCAGATATGAACGAGAATCCGTCGAGACCCAGTAACAGGCTCTCGGAAGAGGAAAAAAAACCCATCCCAGTTGCTTTATAAAAACGCTGTTTCAATAACAAGCAACCAAGGCGTACTAGCCACCCGCATGATTCTTATCAGAAACACCCCGAGCTAGCACCATGCATGCGTCGGGACACAAAACACATCAATGAACAGTCTAACCAGACCCCCCATTGAACCCTCAAGGCGCCTGGGAGAATGACATGAAGGGTGTGGTGCTTCATATACTCCACACTCTATTATTAAAAAAGAAAGAAACACCGACTGACATGAATCCCACTTGACACAGCTGAGGATAAAAACTGTTTACATTTTTATATCCCGTCATCCCCACCACAGAGGATAGACGGAACTCCCCAGAGAGACTTCCCACGTGAGCCATATATTGAAAAAGCCATGGTAATCTTGAGTCATGTGACCAACCGACTCAAGTTACACATATATCGAGCGTAGTGGAACCGTAATTCCTACGCTCTATCCCGACACTTTGACAATAACAGACCTTACATACGGGTCAAACTCACGGAAGCCATCGTCAAATAGCAACGTGCGTAGTGACGTGTGCTATGACGGGGGGAAACCCAAGACTCAACGCCTGTTAATAGGTGCAGAGTCAGGGAAACCCTCCCCCCCCCCCCCTCCCTGCCAAGCCGCCTAACAGCTTGGCCCCGACTGGACTAACAAGAGAGGAATAAATCCCCTGACCAATCAGAAGAGGGAAGGAGGGGTTTATCCGGTACCCCCTCACAAGCCCAGCCCTTGCATACAACAACAACTTTAGCCATATGATACCTTTAGTAGCAATGCTAATGAATAGCGCAAGCTAAGGGGAGCTCCAGTAGCTCACCACGTACCTCGAGCGCTATTTCGGCGCCGGGGACAACCGTGCTCGTCACGGATCTGGGGTTTAGCGAGTTCGAATCCCGGACTGCAGCCGTGCCTTTCCCAGAGTGTCTTCCCCCCCATCTGTACCCTTTCAGCCTGTTTCTGTCGGTCATTCTTGACCAGAATAAATGCGATAAACGCTAAAAAGAGCCAGGGGAATGGCCAAAGTAAAAAAAAAAAAAAAAAAAAAACGCAAGCTAATACAATGCACGCTAACCACAGACAATCTGTGAACAGGGTTTATAACAAGACCAAGTCGTGTGTGTGTGTGAATCCTACACCCGCATCCATGTTGTAACACAGAAAAAACACTGATAGAGAGAGAGAGAACGGCTGAGCCGTGGTACGTGTTCATACGAGCATTTTTGCAAACCCAACACAACAGTGTTGTAGCTCAACATCACTGTGTAAGCAACAGAACCATACAAGTAGCCTCTACCTTTATGTGGAGATTCAGGCCGAGGCAGAAAAAACCCTTTTTCAACCGAGTGTAGGCTGCAGGCCTTGCTTAAGCTCTTAACATGAATGTAACCCTCCTATCAACTCATACTAGTGAAGATTCACACGTTGCAACCCCATCATATGTTTGGTGAATAAACACACAGTTTGTTAACAAAAAATACAGTCCCCCTTTAGAGGGGACTCTTTATTTTCGAACAAAATCATATTATGGTGGGCCGGGAAGGGAACAGAGGGGACCGCAGGGGAAAAAAGTCACTGGGTCCTAGCGACGCCTGCCGCGAGCCGCTCGGGATTTGCCACCCCGGGGAGCACCGGAGGGACGGTAAACAATCGGCGGCTGGTCTCGACGGTCCCTACCGTCGCCTCCGGGCGTAGATGGGCCGGCTGTAGCGGAGGCGCCCTCTCTCCTCCTGGCCTTATTCTTCGAAGGACCAGCAGTGGCGGTGGTGGCAGCAGCGGCCACGGCGGAAGTTGATCGACGACGTGGCAGCCGTCTGACTCCACCGGTGACATCGGGAGGGGGAAAATGAGGCTGGAGCACGGAGCGCTCCTCCTGCATCTCTCTGCACGTCGAGGTCATCAACTGCAGGGCCTTCCCGAATAGTCCAGCATCGGAGAGGGGTGCCGTCAAAAGTGGAACTCTCTTCTTCTCTGGCACACGAGCCTGCTCCAGCCAAAGGTGGCGCTGGACCAGAGTTGCCAGGGCGCGCACTTTCCCAGCGGCTATAGCCTGCGGCTGAGTCAGATGCAGGATAGCTCCTGCCGCCTGGGCGAGCTGGTCATGTTGTACATCACTCTGCTCCATGCTGCCCGTCAATATCCCGGACATGAATCTTGCCAGCTGCGCGATGTTAGACGCGGCAGCTAGAGATTGTGTTCCGGAAATAAATGACTGGTCACTCCAGTATGCCAACCGCCTCGCCGATTTCCCTTGGGGAACTGGCTTCCGTAAAGGCTCCCACACCACTTCCGGACAAAGGAGCGCCGCCATCGGCCTATCAAGCCGTGGAACGCCCTCCTTCATACCGTCGACCAAACCCACCACCCGCGTGACTTGCACGTAGGCAGGAGTAAGGCCTATGATGTGGGAGACCACCTGGCCCTGACGGACATAGGCCGCCATTGAGGGGAAAAATGGGTAGACAACGTCCACCCCTCTCACCGGGCGACGCTGCCATAGATGACCTATGAGATCATCAGGGACAGGAACAGGCAGTGGCTGCGGCAGCGGCACGCCATTTGCGACTGTCGCCGCCGCCATGAGCTCGGGAAACAAAGCCTGCAGTTCCCCCTGCAGACTTTCCTCCACCGAGCCCGCATCCCTCACATACAGCAGGCTGCTACTGGTCAAGGAGCCACACTCCGATGTGGCTGATAGCAGGGCATCCCGCCGACGAGTCAGAGGTTCTTCCCCAACATCTTCGAACGAGGCGCCCCAAGGAGACATCTCACCCCCCTCCAGTGTTACCTGGACGGGCGGGATACCTGTCTCCACCGGGCCTTCAAATAAGAACCCGTCCGCCTCTATCATGTAGTCCTCTGTTTCCATCGGGCATGTAGAGAGCGACGCATCCTCACCTGGCTCCAGCAACTCACCAAAACCGGGCCGTTCGCGTCTGCAAGCCACCATCTTGCGACGGGAGCGAGCGGATGCAAAAAGTTTGCGTCTCAAATCCCCTGCAACCAAGGGAACCGGCCGCCCAACAGCAGACGATTCCTCGGAAACAGAGGAACCAGAGCCGGAACCAGGCCATCGCACAGGCGACGGCACCGGTGCACCAGCTCCTTGGAGAGGCAAACTACCCATCGGATGCCTACCGGGCATGGCTGCCGACCACGAGAGAGGTCTCAGCCCCGCTCCAAGACGCACGACGGAGGCGGAAATGGAGAACCGCTGGTGAAGAGTAGCGTTGCGAACACGACTCTCCGGAGTGGACATTATGACTTAGTTTTTTCTATCGAAAATATGAGAGAAGAAAAAAATAAGCACAATGTAAACACGTCTCAACTTTTTTCAGCTAACAACCTCGTCAAGTGAGGATCTATCGAAGGCACTTCCTTGTGGTGAAAGTGAAGAAGGAGGCGAGTAGGTGACCACACACCTGCTTATGAAGGTAAGAGGATGGGGGTGTGGCCAGACGAATGTTGGGATGTAAAGGTACATGGTGGAATTTGTTATTCAGTGCTCGTGCACGAAGTGAAGTACAGTGCAGTATGATGCTGAGCGAGATCCATAACGAAACAGAACTGTATTAGCACTAGTGTTTTGTTTCTCTGGTCATATAATCTCCTCACTTCAGCAATAATTGTACTTTAGTCTTCAAAGAAACCTATACGAAAGGATATCATTGACCATGTCAAATGTGAAGCTTCCTATCAGGATTTGAAGTTAATGTATTCTGTGGCTCATAGGATCTTTTAAGAATAACTTATTCTGTAACTAGACAATGCTCAGAATTTGGACATTAGAAATGTAGCTTTTCATATTCTATTTAATAGAATATGAAAAGCTAGACAATGCTCAGAATTTGGACATTAGAAATGTAGCTTTTCATATTCATATTCTATTTAATAACTTATTCTGTAACTAGACAATGCTCAGAATTTGGACATTAGAAATGTAGCTTTTCATATTCTATTTAATAGAATATGAAAAGCTACATTTCTAATGTCCAAATTCTAAGCATTGTCTAGTTACAGAATAAATTATTCTTAAAAGATCCTATGAGCCACAGAATACATTAACTTCAAATCCTGATAGGAAGCTTCACATTTGACATGGTCAATGATATCCTTTGTATAGGTTTCTTTGGAGCTGTTTTCAACACAGTAGCTACTATAGTCACAAGACTATGTCATCTCCTGTGGTCTGTCTAGCAATCTCAGCTGTGACTTAGTAATGTATTCAAATGAACCATGTGTTTCTTGTGAGTTCCGCCACCTGAGTTATTTACTTTAAACCTTATCTTGAGTTCCAAAATGGAAGTTGTACAATTCATTTAAGAACAAGTATAATTTACCCCAAATTATACTACACTGCCTTACTTGCAATAATGTACTCAAGTGGGCAGGTTTTAAACTAATCCTGTGCTCCTTGTAAACAGTAAGTTAGCTCTGCAGGACACATAGATTGTGTCTGTCCACAGCAGTGGTCCGAGCCACTGGTTTACCCCAGGAGTATGAATGAATGAATGAAAACTTTATTTAACAGATTGCAGAATGGGTACAATACAGTACGGCTCAATACATACAATTGTTAAGGGGATGCAGACCTGAGAAAGACGTTTGTCTTGTTTCCATCAGGGTCCCCCATTTTCAATTCATATAGACATATATGACATACATGACATACAGATAGTCAGTACTGCTACATCTATACATTTATGACATACCAGATTTGCAAATACAGTACTGTTTGTGATACAGAAGGAGTCAAGAAAAGGGAGTATATACATTTGACGTAGAAACTGTACATTGGAGGTTGGGTGGGGGGGGTTGGGTACATTGGGATATTGACAACCATACTGGGTAATTTACATTGGAGGTGGTTGGGGGGGGGGGGGGGGGGCGGGGGGCATACTGTATAAACAAGTAACACTGTACATTGAGGGGGGGGGGGGAGGAGACACTGTACAAACAAACACAATTGTACATTGAACTATTGACAAAACCATACTAGGTAAATGACTGTACATTGGAGGGGGTTGGAATGATTGGGTTAGGATATTTACAGGGGCCAGTGTTGAATTGCAGTCTCCCGTAGGTGTCCCTTGAGAGAGGTTTTGAAAGTGGGTAGTGATCCACATTCCTTTACAGCTTTGGGTAGGGCGTTCCACATTGATGTGGCATAATTGCGAAACGTGTTTAGTCCCTTATTTGAGCCGAATCTGGGTTTGACATGATTTGTGGAGCTCCCTCTGGTGTTGTGATCGTGGTATTCACTGACCTTTGGGAAGTATTTTGACATGTACATGGGTACCTTGGTCGTGTAGTGTATCTTGTAGACCAGGCCCATTGCAAGTTGTTGTACTCTGTCGTCTACTCTAAGCCATCCTAGGTTGTCGAAGTGGGCAGGGGTGAGGTGGGTTCTAGGAGTAAGGTCAAGCAGTAGTCTGACCAGTTTGTTTTGAGATGTTTGTAATTTTGTTTTTAGCGCCTTTGAGGTGCTTTGGTACCATGAGGTGCAAGCATAGTCGTAGTACCCCTGAATGAGTGCTCCTGCCAGAGTCTTCAGGGTGTTCTTGTTTACCAGAGAGGAGATCCGGTACAAGAATCGAGTTCGTTGGTTGACTTTTTTTATTACATTGGATGCCATTTTGTCACAGGAGAGATTAGCCTCTAGGATGGACCCCAGGTAGGTAATTTCATCTTTCCTTGTGACAATATTGTCACCCACTGTAACTGAGAAGCCGTCGGTCTTGCTGAGTTTGTTATTTGAACCGAAGAGAATGGACTCTGTTTTGCCCATGTGTAATGATAGTTTGTTATCAGCGAGCCATATGCAGATTCTGCCTAGTTCCGAGCTGAGGGTTTTTTCAACCTGTAACTTGTTCTTGTCAGAGACCAGCAGGGCTGAGTCGTCCGCAAACAGGAACAAGTTGCAGTCACAAGCTGACGACATGTCATTTGCATAAATTAGGAACAGTAGCGGTCCTAGTATGCTTCCTTGTGGAACACCACAGCTCACTGTGAGGGGGGGGGATAGGGTACCGTTTACCTCCACCATCTGTTCCCTCCCCTCAAGGTAGGATTGCATCCAGCTCACTGATAGACTATCAAAACCAATTGCTTTTAGCTTGTCAATCAGAATGGAGTGATTGACCGTGTCAAAGGCCTTTTGTAGGTCCAGCATGACCATGCCGCAGTATTTGCCTGCGTCCACCTCTTGTTTGATGTGGTCATTCAAATAGAGAAGGCATGTGTCAGTAGAGGATTAAGATAGAGGAATGGGACAAAGGACAGCCTCTTGAGGTCTTCTGGGGGGCCTGATGGAGTCCTGGGACGGGTGCTCAAGGACTGTGCGGCTGAACTAGCCCCAGTTCTCACCACCATCTTCAACCTGTCTCTGGGCTCATCCTGGGTTCCTGCATGTCTTAAAGCAGCCACAATAGTCCCGGTTCCAAAGAAACCTAAAGTCACAGGCCTGAACGACTACAGACCTGTGGCACTCACCCCCATCGTCGCAAAATGCTTTGAGAGACTGGTCATGAAACATATAAAAGCCTCCATACCGCCATCATTAGACCACAACCAGTTTGCCTACCGGAAGAACAGGTCAACAGAGGATGCTATTGCCATTGTGTTGCACACTCTACTGGAACACCTAGAGCACAGGCACACATATGGTAGACTCCTTTTTGTTGACTTCAGTTCAGCTTTCAACACCATTCTACCCAACAAGCTCCACAGTAAACTGCACAAACTCGGACTGAACACCACACTATGCAACTGGATCTTGGACTTTCTCACAAATCGCACACAACATGTCAGGATTGGCAAGCACACATCCCCCACCCTGCCCATTAGCACCGGGGCCCCTCAGGGGTGTGTACTCAGCCCACTTCTCTACACACTTTTCACACACGACTGTTGTTCTGTATCGTTAGTGGCTTAGCTTGGCATCGCTACTGCACTATCTCGCGTACGTGCACGCGTACTGAATAAACCACAAATGTACCTCTAATACCAGTATTAGTCTGACCACACCCCTCATCAGCTTACCTTCATAAGCAGGTGTGTGGTCACCTGCTCTCCTCCTTCTCGCTTTCACCACAAGGAAGAGGTGCCTCGGTAGATCCCCACACTTGACACCATGATGGAAGAAATTGGATTAGGAACAGCTTGGGAAACAAGGATACGTTGACATCATATCTTTATTTTCTCTCTCACTATTTTCGAGAAAATACGGCGATATTGTCTTCGTACTGGAGTGTCTAGAAGATGATGATCATTCTAAAAACCCTCCACCGGTTTTCGTATTGGGAGCACGCCGCTGCATGCTTCTCAACTGCAGTTCCTTGCTGTGTTTGTTGGGGTGAAACCTGTCAGGCCACAGCTGAACTGTCGGACATGCCGCTGTTGTGAGGAGCGGTGCGTTCCAGGTTGGGTGAGTAGTGTTTGCTGGCGGGCTCCACTTGTCTGTTAGTGCTATGGGGGCTACTTGACAAAGTTTATGGAAACCGGCCCCAGGCTAGGGTCCTTTGTTTAGCCGCCTAGGCGACAGAAGGCCTTGGTCTGGCGACCATTGTAGTTTTAACTAGTGGGCCGCGACCATTGACACTGGTGATCCCTGTGTGTTCTGGACGAGTGGATTCTCTCTGTCACCGTGTTAAGACCCCATCTTTCATATCCAAATGAGAGTATTCCTTCACGAGGGGATATGTGCATGTAATGTGCGATAGCGGCAGATTCATGTTCAAAGTCAGCTATACAGGCCAGTTGGTACTGTGCTGATTCCGCCGGACGTGGTAATGTCACCGTTGTGAAGCGGTGTTGACGTCTTGTTTTCTCTTTTCTCTTAAAAAGTGAGGAGGGGTTCAGAACGGCGGCCTGTCTGGGTGAGTGTTATGTCATTGTTTACATGTTCATGGCTTACGGTTAGCCGGTCAGTGGCCTGGCGCGGGGTAGCTTAGCTTCTCGCGCGCCGCCGGGAGCTCGCTTCTGATCGCGTGCGTCGTTAGATCGGCGTCTCGCGAGCGAAAGCAATAGCACCCGAACGGTTGGAGCAGCCGTTAGCTTGATGCTATTCTGTTGAACGTGCTTTGATTTTAACATGTTTTACACTCTTGACCACGACGTCATCCTTGACAGGGGATGTTCGTCGACCCTGCCTGAGCCTAGACGGGGATTGCGTCAACAAAGAGGACTGTAGCGACTGGTGGAGCGGCGACGCTGCCCGGGTCGAACAACACAGGACGGCTGTGTTCTACGGTGTCTTGTGACTGCACTTCGCTGATCTGCGTTCCGGGTAGGTACGGGGTTGGCCAGACCTCATAACACGTCTTCTGGTTTTACTTTGCTAAATGTATTGTGAATAACGGTGTTTTTTTCCCAAAACGTGTGTTGTTGCAATGCATTTGGGATACGTTGCGGGTTGTGTGTGAGCTGTTTTTGTCACTGGCAGTTAGCTTCTCCGTGCAGATCGTGATGTATTGATCTGGTTGTTGTGTGAGAAACATCATGGTGTTTATGTGTACCGTGTACTCACTACTAAGGCAACTGACCTATGAAGCTATGCTTGGTGACAAGTGAGTAAAAGAATGTTCTTTCTCAGACTGTAATGACAATGAACAGTGAGTTCACACATTAACAGGTTTTCCTGTTTTAACTGGCCGTATTGAGGGTAAAATAGGAGGATTGTGTTTTTCCCCCCCGGTTCCCTGGGGACTTTATCACCTCCTATCAGACATGTTGTGCATTAATTGTGTCTTTTGTGTGGTAGGGATACGATGTGACTCTTAGCTTGATTGCTGAGGTTGTGCTAAATCTGCTGGAGAAACTTATTTCCTAAAGGGAAATTGGTTTGGTTGCTGTCATGTGTGCTTAGCAAGGCCTGTGGTCGATACTAATCAAGAATGATGTATTCTCTCATTGTGAAAAAACGGCGTTCCTCTGTTGAGTGTTTTTGCCATTTTTTGTAGGTGATGATGGGTTGTGTGTGTCATGTGACCTACAACTGGGTTGTACTGGCCACAGAAGCACATGTGTATGTTGGACCGGGGTTCTTAGAGCCTTCTCTATTCTGTGTTTTTCCTTAGTAAAAATCAGATAGCAGGTTAGCTCATGCGCTGTGTGGAGCTGTGAAACGCTTCATAGAGCTGACTATGACTGTGTCATATTCTCTTTTTGTCGTTACGTCGTATCATGGGTGTGGGGTCGTAAAGGGGTGAACTGGTAACCTTTCCTCTCCCCATTGTTCTGTCGGTCAGGGGTACACCCCCTGTCCTTCAAGGTTCCCGTCACGTGGCGGTTCGGCACGTTACGGGGGGGGGGGGGGGGGGGGGGGGAGGGAGTTCCTGGTCCCACGGCCTGGTATATTGGGCGTGTGCACCGCAGGAATTCCCCCGCCATAGAGTACGTCACCGTGCGCGTCTCTGTTGGTAGGACTTCCGTGTGCTGTTCAGGTCCATGTGATGGATCTGTTTTCAGGGGGGGTGGTCAGGGCTCCTCCTCACCAAGCGCCTACTCAGGCCTTCTGTGAGTTCGGACTCCTTCTTCCATGTGAGGAAGCCTCCATCAGAGTACAGAGCCTTCCTCCTCAGATTGTCAAAGTGAGTGGACCCTCTAGAAGGGTCCTTTTCTATTGTATGTATATTCGATTCAATTCGTTTATTGAGTGTGTATGGGTTCGGTGCCTCTTCCCCGGAGGCCCTAAAACCAGTTTTTTACATGGCTCAAGGTGCAATATATTCTTTTCAATCTGTACAGCTCGCGTGGGAAGTCTCTCTGGGGATCCCCGTCTCTTTCCTATGGGAGGGTGGTGGGATGTAAAAATGTGAACATTTTTTACCCCGGCTGTGTAGACTGGGATACATACTGTTGATGCTTCCTTCTTTCTATTCCAGAAGTGTTGGAGTTAGGGAGTGTCACACCCCTCTTGTCGTTCCCCTGGGCGCCTTGGGGATTCAATGACAGGTCTAAATAGCCTGTTCATTGATGGGGGTGTGTCCCGACGCACGTATAGTGCTAGCTCGCTGTAAACAGGCGATTGACTGGCACGCCTTGGTTGCTTGTGGTTGAAACAGCGTTTTTATAAAGCAACTGAGATGGGGGTTTTTCCTCTTCCGGCGACCACATCCCATGACCTGGGTGGGTTGTCGACGGATTCTCGTTCATGTCTGGGGGATGATGACGGGATGGATCTGAACATATGTAGTGGGGTCTCACGCCCTTGGGGTGGGCCACCAGGCGCGGTTCGTCCGAACGTCTGGGTGGCGCCTTCTTTTCATGTTAAGATCAACACGCATATCTGCCCTTCTCCTGGAGTAGGCATGTCGGCGTGGTTAGGGCACGGGACTGGTTCTGGTCACGCTGGTCCAGATCAGTTGAACCCGTTGTCCGCCGGGGATGCAGATCTGCTGTTCTGGTACCCTGAGGGACTTGGGCTTTTTTCAGGGGGAAAAATGCCAGGTCGGTCTGGGTGTCACAGGGTTAAGCGCTATGGAGACCCTGGTTGGGTATGTTTTTACTCAGCACTGTCGTCATGGCTTACAGCCATGCCATTCTGTACGCGCTCGATCTCGTCGGATCTCGGCCGCTACACAGGTTGGTCCTGGTTAGTACTTGGTTGGGAGACCGCCGGGGAATACCAGGTACGGTGTGCTTAGGGGCTGGTTCTCCATTATTTTTCGCTCCTCTCTCACGCATGGCGAAGAGGGGCCTGTGGGGGTGGTTTTTTGACCTCCTCTGGTGACCCTGTGCTTCCCGTACCGCCAGGCCCGGTCCGAAGTGATGTTTGCGACCCGTAGGCCTGGGTTAACCCTTTTTGGAAACTGAAACACTTGTACTGCGGTATAGCCGGTGTATACCCGCAGGTGTGTTTTGGAGTTTTTTCTTGAGGGGTTATAGGAACAACCACCGCATTGGGTAACACCGAGGTGGTTGATTCCCTGGTGTGTTGGAGCAGTGTCAACTCCCGGGTTCACCGTTTGAGGGTGCCCCTGCACGTTCATGACGTCTGCCAATCGTGTCAGCCTTCTCTGCCTCGACCCCTCTGGGTGGGGGTTGTTAGATGGAGGCTTGGTCATGCAACACCGCCAGCTTACGCTCCTTCCGCCGGGGCGGCTGTGTTCAGCTGTCCCCTCTGGCGCCTGTCTCGTCCGCAGTCTCCAGGCTAGGGTTAACAGCCTGTTGCCTGGTTTTTCCCCGGTGCGCTGCCTGCTTCCGTTGGTTAACCTTTTTTGTGTGCTTACGGCCATGCTGACTGCCTATTCTGCAGGGTCAGTGTGCCAGGCGGTGTACTATTGGGGGGACGGGGCCCGCTCGGCTTACGGCCATACCGACCTGAACACGCCCGATCTCGTCCGATCTCGGAAGCTGGGCAGGTTCTGGCCTGGTTGGTTCCGCCTGGGAATACCAGGTGCAGTAACTGAGGGGCCTTTGTCCGAATACGCTGGCGATGTGGGGGGCGGGGCACTACGTGCCCACCTGGTGGGGTCTTGATGCTGGCATCATGGACTTCTCCGGGCCCCCATTCTAGGGAGTCCAGTCCTTTTGGTGGGTCTGGGTCTTCCTTCGTGCTCCGCTGCTACGGCCTTGCCACGGGGTTGGGTTTGCCCTTGACCCCGTGATTCTGGGGGCAGTAACGAGGTTGTTCCTCCGTTCGTTCCCGGGTGGCATGCGGGTTGTGCGTGTGTGTAGTCGTGGGGTCAAGCCACGGTCTGCTCACCCTGTGCGTTGAGTTGCTTGAGTGCCTCTTCGCACGGTCGGGTCCGTCGCCCTCCCGTGACGTCCCTAATAGGGGGGCTACCCTCCATTAGGGGGGGTCGGGGGGGCTCGGCCCTCCCTGTTCTGATGGTTTTGGGGGGCTGTCAGCGGGGTGTATTTGTCAGCCAAGTGGCTCCGCTTGGCCTCCCTTGTGCAGTAGCGATGCCAAGCTAAGCCACTAACGATACAGAACGTTAGGTTATGACTATAACCAAGTTCTGTTAGTTAGGGGCGATGCTTGGCATCGGACGGCCGCTGCAGCCCTTGTCCTCACCTTGTGGTGAAAGCTTGGGAAGGAGGAGAGCAGGTGACCACACACCTGCTTATGAAGGTAAGCTGATGAGGGGTGTGGTCAGACTAATACTGGTATTAGAGGTACATTTGTGGTTTATTCAGTACGCGTGCACGTACGCGAGATAGTGCAGTAGCGATGCCAAGCATCGCCCCTAACTAACAGAACTTGGTTATAGTCATAACCTAACGTTAGTCACAGAAAACATTCAACAGTGTAGCATTAAGCTAACAGCCGTTCGGCTGATAGCAGCAAGCTAACGTGTACTAGCCTGGTAAACACAGCAAGCTAATACCGCAGCTGCACAGCTAACAGCTGACTGGCTAACACAGTAGGCCACAACTAGCACGCAAGCTAAGCAGCTATCTGCTAAGCAGCTACCACCTGAACTTGTACACAAACGATATAACAAGCCACACTTCAGACAGGCCGCCGTTCTGAAACCCTCCTCACCTTTTAAGAGAGAAGAGAAAAAGAGATGTCAACACAGTTTACAACGGTGATTTTACCAGACATCCAGCGGAGCCAGCACAAGTCCCATCTGGGCTGTAGCCGACTTGAACATGGATCTCCCGATAACGAACATCCATGCCCACATTTCCTCGTGAGGGTATACTCTCATTTGTATATGAAAGATGGGGCCTACACGGTGGCAGAGAAGCATCCACTCGTCCAGAGAATCCTGGGATCACCAGTTACTGGTCGTGGCCCACTAGTTGACTATAATGGGCTTCAAACCAAGATCCTCCGCCGTCGCCTAAAAGGCTGAACAGAATGACCCTAATCTGGGGCCGGTTTTCGTAAAAACATTGTCAGCTAGCCCCCATAGCACTAACAGACAAGTGGTGCTCGCAAGCAAACATTACTCACCAAACCTGGAACCCACCGCTTCTCACAACAGTCGGTGCGTCCTACAGTCCAGCTGTGTTGCTGGAGGGTCTTACCCCATCCAGCCGCAGCAAGGAGGATTGTAGTTGGGAGGCATGTCAGCGGCGTGAACTCCTAATACGAAAAAACCGGTGGAGGTGTAGAATGATCATCATCTTCCAGACACTCCAGTAACGAAGACAATATCGCCGTATTTTCTCGAAAAATAGTGAGAGAGAAAATAAAGATATAATGTCAACGTATCTCTTGTTTTCCAACTTTCTTCAACTAGCAACCTCGTCAAGTGGGGATCTACCGAAGGCACTTCCTTGTGGTGAAAGCGAAGAAGGAGGCGAGTGTGTGGCCCCACCCCTGCTTATGTAGGTAAGCTGATGGGGGTGTGGCCAGACGGATGTTGGGATGTAAAGGTGCATTGTGGAATTTTTTATTCAGTGCGCGTGCACGAGCGAGGTACAGTGCAGTAGTGACGCCGAGCGGAGCCATACGATACAGAACAAGTCTTGTGTGCGCCAGTATGGCCTACGTGTCTAATGAATGAACAGTATAGGCTTAACCTGTTCCACCCCAGGTGAAAATCTGCATAAAATGTATACCTAGGTAAATGGAATATTGCTCCACTTCTACAAGGGCTATTTGCATATTCTTGGTATCTAGGAACATCTATGGACCTCAATGAATGTATTCTCAGTGTCAGAAATATTGTGTCTATTACTAGGCTTGCTTAAATTGTGATGAAACAA
>NW_028171575.1:0-28637 GCF_963971535.1 Notolepis coatsorum
TCCTCACCAACATTAGCCCCCTCCTCACCTCCACTAGCCCCCTCCTCACCAATAACACTAGCCCCCTCCTCACCACCACTAGCCCCCCTCCTCACCTCCACTAGCCCCCTCCTCACCACCACTAACCCCCTCCTCACCACCACTAGCCCCCTCCTCACCACCACTAGCCCCCTCCTCACCTCCACTAGCCCCCTCCTCACCAACACTAGCCCCCTCCTCACCAACACTAGCCCCCTCCTCACCTCCACTAGCCCCCTCCTCACCACCACTAGCCCCCTCCTCACCAACACTAGCCCCCTCCTCACCAACAACACTAGCCCCCTCCTCACCACCACTAGCCCCCTCCTCACCTCCACTAGCCCCCTCCTCACCTCCACTAGCCCCCTCCTCACCTCCACTAGCCCCCTCCTCACCTCCACTAGCCCCCTCCTCACCAACACTAGCCCCCTCCTCACCAACACTAGCCCCCTCCTCACCTCCACTAGCCCCCTCCTCACCTCCACTAGCCCCCTCCTCACCAACACTAGCCCCTCCTCACCTCCACTAGCCCCCTCCTCACCAACACCACTAGCCCCCTCCTCACCTCCACTAGCCCCCTCCTCACCTCCACTAGCCCCCTCCTCACCAACACTAGCCCCCTCCTCACCTCCACTAGCCCCCTCCTCACCACCACTAGCCCCCTCCTCACCTCCACTAGCCCCCCTCCTCACCTCCACTAGCCCCCTCCTCACCTCCACTAACCCCCTCCTCACCTCCACTAGCCCCCTCCTCACCTCCACTAGCCCCCTCCTCACCTCCACTAGCCCCCTCCTCACCTCCACTAACCCCCTCCTCACCACCACTAGCCCCCTCCTCACCTCCACTAGCCCCCTCCTCACCTCCACTAGCCCCCTCCTCACCTCCACTAGCCCCCTCCTCACCTCACTAGCCCCCTCCTCACCTCCACTAGCCCCCTCCTCACCTCCACTAGCCCCCTCCTCACCTCCACTAGCCCCCTCCTCACCAACAACACTAGCCCCCTCCTCAACAACACTAACCCCCTCCTCACCACCACTAGCCCCCTCCTCACCTCCACTAGCCCCCTCCTCACCTCCACTAGCCCCCTCCTCACCACCACTAGCCCCCTCCTCACCACCACTAGCCCCCTCCTCACCTCCACTAGCCCCCTCCTCACCTCCACTAACCCCCTCCTCACCACCACTAGCCCCCTCCTCACCTCCACTAGCCCCCTCCTCACCTCCACTAGCCCCCTCCTCACCTCCACTAGCCCCCTCCTCACCACCACCACCACCTCCTCTTTACCCCCCCCCCACCCCAAGCTTCTTTTCAGTTCATTTTCCCTTTTTTTTTTTTATTCTGGATCTTTTGGTGAGATTAATTCCTCTCTTCCCATCTCTGGGCTGTCAACTCGGGGTATGGAGTCATTTTTAAAGGCAGCCGTTCCCGAGGACGGGAGACTGATTGAGTTGTGGCCTTTCTCTGAGTGGGTAAAGAACAGGATTAATGCGCAACTCCTGAAACCATCCCCCTGGAAAATAAGGCAGGGAGAAAATGTCCTACGGGCAGACGGGAGGGTCAAATAATGAAAGTTTATGAACAAGACGATGTTGTAACCACGCATTGCCTGACTTGTGCTGAATGGAAAGGACTACAAAACATTTGTGTGCTATACATTAAATATATGAAAAAATATATGTGTGCTTACGTAATATATTATTACATTTTAAAGAATGAGATGGGAGAATGTCGATGCTTCACTGCATAATGTGCTGTTATATTTTATATTTATTAACTTGACCTTCTCTCCCCAGCAACCTCCTGCAAAGCCTCACCTTCCCTCCTCTTTCTACCTTTTTACCCTACCCTCCAATCTCCCCCAATCCCATTCAATCTGATTTGCTGCAGCTCAAATGTATCCCCTTGCCCCACTTTGCCTTTTATGTATTTTTGTATGTTTGTTTTTTGTTTTTGCTGCCATTTTGGCCAGGTCTTGCTCGAAAAAGAGATCTTTGATCTCAAGTGACTACCTGGTAAAATAAAGGTAAAATTAAAAATTATAATATTGCATAATGTAGCAAATGTTAGTGCTAATACTTGCTAAAAGAGGATGTTAGACACTTTGTTAACATAGGATGTTAACATTGTGGGATAGACAGACCATTTTAATGACATGGGAGCAGCCAAGCATGGGGAGGCAATAGTTGTTGTTGTTGTTGTTGTTGTTGTTGTTGTTGTTGTTGTTGTTGTTGGTGGTGGTGGTGGTGGTGGTGGTGGTGGGTTTCAGGAAACATTTATCAAAGTTCCCCACAAAATGATTCGGCTTGTCTTGTCATCCATGAAAAAGTACTTCCTGTATCATTATCTTTTTTTATCCAATTGCAGCAGTCTATTGAGTAGCCTAACGACCACAGGTTGACCTGTGTATTGAGCAATCGCTAATCATGACATCCCCGTCTCGCACGGCACACTTTATCAGGTTCATTTCCAGGGAAAAAGACGGCGCAGCATTGTGCACTCTGTAGCCCGACAACAGCAGATTGGCTGCCTGCTATGCTGCCTGTCTCAGGGAATCCTTACAGTGAATCTGCATTCAGCGAGGCGGCCGGTGTTCTCAACAAAGGGAGTGAATCAGAGGTTGGGCCTGCACTTTCTCATGAACTCATCCCTACACTATCTCCTCAATACCCTCTTCTGTTGCTCCCCAGCCCACAGCCCCCCTCGCCATCCTCCCCCCGCTCTCTCTCTTTCTCTCCCCCCTCTTCCCCTTGGCCACTCAGAGCTGAATGGCTGATTAAGCACACATTGATTAGCGCAGGCTCATTAGCATCCTGCTTGCGTTGACCTGCTCCCACCTCCCCTCAACCACCTCCCCTCAACCACCTCCCCTCAACCACCTCCCCTCAACCACCTCCTCTCTCCCACCTCCCCTCAACCACCTCCCCTCAACCACCTCCCATCAACCACCTCCCCTCTCCCACCTCCTCTCTCCCACCTCCTCTCTCCCACCTCCCTTCTCCCACCTCCCCTTTCTCCCACCTCCTCTCTCTCTCCTCTCCCACCTCCCCTCTCCCACCTCCTCTCTCTCCTCTTCCACCTCCCCTCTCCCACCTCTTCTCTCCTCTCTCCCACCTCCTCTCTCCTCTCTCCTCTCTCCCACCTCCTCTCTCTCCCACCTCCTCTCTCCTCTTTCCTCTCTCCCACCTCCCACCTCCTCTCTCCCACCTCCCCTCTCCCACCTCCCCTCTCCCACCTCCTCTCTCCCACCTCCCCCTCCTACCTCCTCTCTCCCACCTCCTCTCTCCTCTCTCACCCCTCAACCCATTCTATCACCCCCTCCTACCCACCCCCCCCGCCCTGCCTCCCTTCACTCTGGCTGAAGCCCCCATGGCGCCCCGACTCAAATGGATTAACAAGCACAATATTTCTGCCAGGGACAGGAAATCACTGAACACTTGTCAGGAAGCCCGGGATCGATGGAATTCACATCATTGACCCCCGCGTCCCCGGCCTCTCCACGGAGCCACGGCAGCTCTTTCTCACAGTGGCCCTCCACTCACTTCATATTTGCATTTCTTTACATATCCAATCAGGCAGGTCCCTGGCTTCACTACACCCTCTTTTGTCCCCCCCCCCCACACACACACACTCATACACACACACACACACACACACACACACACACACACACACACACACACACACACACACACACACACACACACACACACACACACACACACACACACACACACACACACACACATACACACACACACACACACACGTACGCACACACAGACACATGTACGCACATACAGACACATGTACGCACACACAGACACGTTTACACACACTCACACATGACACACACACATGTACACACACACACACAGACACACACAGACACACACATAGACACATGTACACACACACACACACACACACATGTACGCACACACAGATACATGTACGCACACACAGACACATGTACGCACACACACTCTCACACACACACACACACACACACACACACACACACACACACACACACACACACACACACACACACACACACACACACACACACACACACACACACACACACGCACACACACGCACACACACACGCACGCACCCACACACATGCACACACGCGCACACACACACGCACGCACCCACACACATGCACACACACATGCACACACATACATTAACACATGCACACACAAACTCCATTCAGACCCTTCTCTTTCTCTTAGGATGAACTCTGGTTGTTGGTGTGTTTTTCGTCACTGCCTTCTCATCTTCTCATTCCCTGGGGGGGGGGGGGGGGGGGGGGGGGGGGGCAGTGAAGGATGCACAACACACATCAATGCCAGCCCTGCACCCCATAGCAGGAGCACCAAAGGGCGTCTCCAAGGTCAACTTGATACGTTACAGCCAGCAAAGCATGGTGCACTAAGGTAGCGTGGGCACATGGTTTTATGTTCTTATGTGCTATACTGTACTATAGATAGAGGAGTATTACAGTAGTTATATCTGTACAACTATAGATAGAGGAGTATTACAGTAGTTATACTACAGTATAACTATAGATAGAGGAGTATTACAGTATTTATACTACAGTATAACTATAGATATAGGAGTGTTACAGTAGTTATACTACAGTATAACTATAGATAGAGGAGTATTACAGTATTTATACTACAGTATAACTATAGATAGAGGAGTATTACAGTAGTTATATCTGTATAACTATAGATATAGGAGTGTTACAGTAGTTATATCTGTATAACTATAGATAGAGGAGTATTACAGTATTTATACTACAGTATAACTATAGATAGAGGAGTATTACAGTAGTTATATCTGTATAACTATAGATAGATATATAGGAGTATTACAGTAGTTATATCTGTATAACTATAGATATAGGAGTGTTACAGTAGTTATATCTGTATAACTATAGATATAGGAGTGTTACAGTAGTTATATCTGTATAACTATAGATATAGGAGTGTTACAGTAGTTATATCTGTATAACTATAGATAGAGGAGTATTACAGTATTTATACTACAGTATAACTATAGATAGAGGAGTATTACAGTATTTATACTACAGTATAACTATAGATAGAGGAGTATTACAGTAGTTATATCTGTATAACTATAGATAGAGGAGTATTACAGTAGTTATATCTGTATAACTATAGATAGAGGAGTATTACAGTAGTTATATCTGTATAACTATAGATAGAGGAGTATTACAGTAGTTATATCTGTATAACTATAGATAGATATATAGGAGTATTACAGTAGTTATATCTGTATAACTATAGATATAGGAGTGTTACAGTAGTTATATCTGTATAACTATAGATATAGGAGTGTTACAGTAGTTATATCTGTATAACTATAGATATATATATATATATATTACAGTAGTTATATCTGTATAACTATATAGGAGTATTACAGTAGTTGTATCTGTATAACTATAGATAGAGGAATATTACAGTAGTTATATCTGTATATGTCACGATCGGGGCTTGAGCCTGCCAGATGAGGATCAATCAGCGCGGCTGCAACTCACTTCGTGCACATGCACTGGATAAAAATTTCCACAATGTACCTTTACGTACCAACATTCGTCTGGCCACACCCCTATCCGCTTACCTTCATAAGCAGGTGTGTGGTCACCTACTCGCCTCCTTCTTCACTTTCACCAAGGAAGTGCCTTCGGTAGATACCCACACTTGACGAGGTTGTTTAGTTGAAGAAAGTTGATACGTGTTTACATTTTTTCTTGCTTTTTTCTTCTCTCATATATTTCAAAACGAAAAAAGCGAAGTCATAATGTTTACCTCGGAGGGTCGCGCTCGCAACGCCACCCTTCACCAGCGGTTCTCCATTGCCGCCTCTGTCGTACGTCTTGGATCGGGGTTGAGGCCTCTCTCGTGGTCGGCAGCCACGCCCGGTAGGCGTCCGATGGGTAGTTTGCCTCTCCAAGGAGCTGGTGCACCAGTGCCGTCTCCTGTGGGATGGCCTGGTTCTGGCTCTGGTTCCTCTGCTTCCGGGGAGTCGTCCGCTGTTGGGCGGCCGGTGCCTTTGGTTGCAGGGGATTTGAGACGCAAACTTTTTGCGTCACCTCGCTCCCGTCGCAAGATGGTGGCTTGCAGATGCGAACGGCCTGGTTTTGGTGAGTTGCTGGAGCCGGATGAGGATGCGTCTGACTCTACATGGCCGATGGAAACAGAGGACTACATGATAGAAGCGGACGGGTTCTTGTTCGAAGGCCCGGTGGAGACATGTCTCCCGCCCGTCCAGGTAACACTGGAGGGGGGTGAGATGTCTCCTTGGGGTTCCTCGTCCGCAGATGTTGGGTTAGAACCTCCGACTCGGCGGCGGGATGCCCTGCTATCAGCCACATCAGAATTTGGTTCCTTAACCAGTGGTCTGCTGCATGTGAGGGACGCGGGCTCGGAGGGGGAAAGTATGCAGGGGGAACTGCGTGCTTTGTTCCCCGAGCTCATGGCGGCGGCGGCAGTCGCAAACGGCATGCCGCTGCCGCAGCCACTGCCTGTTCCTATCCCTGACGATCTCATAGGTCATCTATGGCAACGTCGCCCGGTGAGAGGGATGGATGTTGTCTGCCCATTTTTCCCTTCAATGGAGGCCTACGTCCGTCAGGGCCAGGTGGTCTCCCACATCATGGGCCTTACTACCGCCTACGTGCAAGTCACGAGGGTGGTGGGTTTGGTAGAAGGCATGAAGGAGGGCGTGCCTCGGCTTGATAGGCCGATGGCGGCGCTCCTTTGTCCTGAGGTGGTGTGGGAGCCGTTACGGAAGCCGGTTCCTCAAGGGAAATCGGCGAGGCGGTTGGCTTACTGGAGTGACCAGTAATTTATCTCCGCGACGCAATCTCTGGCTGCCACTTCCAACATCACGCAGCTGGCGAGATTCATGTCCGGGATACTGACGGGCGGCACGGAGCTGACTGATTTACAGCATGATCAGCTCGCCCAGGCGGCAGGAGCCATCCTGCATCTGATTCAGCCGCAGGCTATAGCCGCTGGGAAAGTGTGTGCCCTGGCCACTCTAATCCAGCGCCACCTTTGGCTGGAGCAGGCGCGTGTGCCGGAGAAGAAGAGGACTCCACTTCTGACGGCACCCCTCTCCGATGCTGGACTATTCGGGTCGGCACTGCAGCTGATGACCTCAACCTGCAGGGAGATGCAGGAGGAGCGCTCCGTGCTCCAGCCTCATTTCCCCCTGCCCGATGTTGCCGGTGGAGTCAGACGACCGCCGATCGTTTACCATCCCTCCGGGGCTCCACGGGGTGGAAAATCCCGAGCGGCTCGTGGCAGGCGTCGCTAAAATAATTGACTTTTTCCCTCTGTGGTCCCCCCCTGTTCCCTTCCTGGCCCTACTATGATTTTGTTGAGAGAAATAAAGAGTCCCTCCTAAGGGAGGGACTGTATTTTTTGTTAACAAACTGTGTGTTTATTCACCAAACATATGATGGGGATGCAACGTATGAATCTTTCGCTAGTATGGGTTTGATAGGAGGGCTAGACGTTATATTCATGTTAGAGCTTAAGCAAGGCCTGCAGCCTACACTCGGTTGAAAAAGGGGTTTTTCTGCCTCGACCTGAATCTTCACATAAAGGTAGAGGTTAGTTGTGTGCTCTGTTGCTTAAACAGTGATATTGAGCTGCAACACTATTGTGTTGGTTTGCAGTAATGCTCGTATGAAAACGTACCGCGGCTCAGCCGCTCTCTCTCTCTATCAGATTTTTCTGTGTCTTACAACATAGATACGGGTGTCGGGTTCACACATACACAACTTGGCCTTGCTATAAACCCTGTTCACAGATGTGTCTGTGGCTAGCGTGCATTGAATTAGCTTGCGCTATTCATTAGCATTGCTACTGAAGGTATCATATGGCTGTTGTTGTTGTCGTATGCAAGGGTTGGGCTTGCGAGGGGGTACCGGATAAACCCCTCCTTCCCTCTTCTGATTCGTCAGGGGGTTATTGGACTCTCTTTTCATTCGGTCAGGGCCAAGCTGTTAGACAGCTTGGCACGGGAGGGGGGGGGGGATGGTTTCCCAGACTCTGCACCTATCACAGGCGGTTGAGTCTTGGGTTTCCCCCCGTCATAGCAAACGTCACTAGGCACGTTTCTATTGGACGACGGCTTCCGTGAGTTTAGACCCGTATGTAGGGTCTGTTGTTGTCAAGTTGTCGGGGCAGAGCGTAAGAACTTACTGTTCTACTACGCTCGATATACGTGTAACTTGAGTCGGTTGGTCACATGACTCAATGTTACCGTGACTTTTCAATCTATGGCTCACGTGGGAAGTCTCTCTGAGGAGTTCCGTCTCTCCTCTGTGGTAAGGGTGGTGGGATGTAAAAATGTAAAAAAAAATTACCCTCGGCTGCGTCACGTGGGATTCATGTCAGTCGGTGTTTCTTTCTTTTTTAATAATAAAAATAGTGTGGAATATGAAGCACAACAAACTTCTTGTCGTTCTCCCAGACGACTTGAAGGACCAATGTTGGTGTCTGGTTAGACTATCCATTGATGTGTTGGGTCTCGACGCATACATAGTGTTGGCTCGGGGTGTTTCTGTTGAGAATCATGCAGGAGGCTAGTACGCCTTGGTTGTTCGTTATTAAAACAGCGTTTTTATAGGGCAACTGGGATGGGGGATTTTTTCCTCTTCCGAGAGCCTGTTACTGGGTATCGACGGATTCTTGTTCATATCTGGGGGATGTTAACGGAATAGATCAGAACATAGGTAGAGGGGTCTCACGCCCTTGGGGTGGGCCACTGAGCGCGGTACGAATGGGACCGTCTGGGTGGCGCCCTCTTTTCATGTTTTAGATCGACACGCATACCTACCCCCTCTCCTGGAGTGGGCATGTCGGCATGGTTAGGGCACGGGACTGGTTCTGGTCGCGCTGGTCCAGGTCAGTTAACCCGTTGTCTGCCGGGGACGCAGATCTGCTGTTCTGGTACCCTGAGGGACTTGTGCTTTTTTCGGGGGGAAAAATGCCGGGTCGGCCCGGGTGTCACAGGGTTAGGCGTTATGGAGACCCTTTGTTGGGTACACATTGTACCTGGCACTATCATGAGGGACTGGTTCTCCTTTCTTTCGCTCCTCTCTCACGCATGGCGAAGAGGGGGCTGTTGGGGTGGTCTTCTGGACCTCCTCTGGTAACCCTGTGTGCTTCCCGAGCCGCCGGGCCCGGTCCGAAGTAATGTTTTGTTGAAACCGTAGGCCTGGGATAACCCTTTTTTGGAAACTGAAACACTTGTACTGCGGTATAGCTGGTGTATACCCGCAGGTGTGTTTTGGAGTTTTTCCTTGAGGGGTTATAGGAACAACCACCGTCTGTGTACCGAGAGGGTGGTTGATTCCCTGGTGTGTTGGAGCAGAGTCAACTCCCGGGTTACCCGGTTGAGTGTGCCCCTGCACGTTCATGACGTCTGCCAATCGTGTCAGCCTTCTCTGCCTCGACCCCTCTGGGTGTTTTTTTTTTTTATGGAGGCTTTGTCATGGTGCGCAACAATGCCAGCATACGCCCCTTCTGCCGGGGTGCTGTTTTCAGTTGACCCCTTTGGCGCCTGTCTCGTCCGCAGTGCTCCAGGCTCGGGTCTACAGCCTGCTGCCTGGTTTTCCCCGGTGCGCTGCCTGCTTCCGTTATGGTTAACCTCTTGAGTGCTTCAAAGTTACGGCCATGCTGACTGCCTGTGTTGCAGGGTCAGTGTGCCAGGCGGTGTACTAGTGGGGGGAAGGGCCCGCTCTTGGAGGGGCCCTGTCCGAATACGCTGGCGATGTGGGGGGCGGTGTCACTAAGTGACCGCCTGGTGAGGTCTTGATGCTTGGCGTCATTGACCTCTCCGGGCCCCCTTTTTCCAGGGGATCCAGTCCCTTCAGGGGGTCTGGGTCTTCCTTCGCGCTCCGCTGCTACGGCCTTGCCACTGGGTTGAGTTTGCTCTTGACTCTGTGATTTTGGGGGCAGTAACGAGGTTTGTTCCTTCCGTTCGTTCCCTGGTGGCATGCGGGTTGTGCGTGTGCGTAGTCGTGGGGTCAAGCCACGGTCTGCTCACCCTGTGCGTTGAGTTGCTCGAGTTCCTCTTCGCACGGTCGGATCGTCTCCCTCCCGTCCTCCAATAGGGAGGGTATCCCTCCATTAGGGAGGGTCGGGGGGCTCGGTCCTCTCCGGTCTGATGGTTGTGGGGGGCCTCAGCGGGGTACATTTGTCGAGCTTCTGGCTTCCGCTCAGCTCCTGTTGTGCAGAATGACGCTGAGCGGAAACCAGTATGAAATAGAACGTAAGGTTATGTATATAACCAAGTACTATGAATACTGGTGACGCTCAGCGTCAGGACGCCACTGCGGCCCTTGACCTCGCCTTGTGGTGAAAGTTTGGGAAGGAGGCGAGTAGGTGACCACACACCTGCTTATGAAGGTAAGCGGATAGGGGTGTGGCCAGACGGATGTCGGTATGTAAAGGTACATTGTGGAGTTTTTTATTCAGTGCTGGGCACGAAGTGAAGTTAGTGCAGAATGACGCTGAGCGTCACCAGTATTCATAGAACTTGGTTATATACATAACCTTACGTTATACTACTGTATAACCATAGATAGAGGAGTATTACAGTATATAGTTATACTACTGTATAACCATAGATAGAGGAACATTACAGCGTAGCATCAGTACTAAGTCGTTCATGATGATGAAGATGGTAGCAATAATAATACTAATAATTTATTTCTAACAATCTTATAAGAAATTAAAAAAAGAGATGAAAGCCAAGAGGCAGAAGTAGAGAAGGAGCCAGTGATCACGTGTCACTGAGGCAAATCTTTTAGTTTGTTCTACTGGTGAAAACTAAATGTTAACATTTCCGTGGGTGAAAAAAACTAATTCCCAATGAGCTCTCATGTTTTTTTAATTGGAGGATGACAGATGAAAATATCTCTGCTGGAAGCGAATCAAATTTGACTGAAATATTATGTGGGTTAAGATGGCCATCCAATTATGCCACATTTTAGTTGAAATGAAGGACGGAGAAAAATAAATGTGTTGCTGATTTCTCCCTTGGCCATCTGTTGCTGGAAGATTCACAGGCAGAGAGAGTGAGAGAGAGAGAGAGAGAGAGAGAGAGAGAGAGAGAGAGAGAGAGAGAGAGACAGAGAGAGACAGAGAGAGAGAGAGAGAGAGAGAGAGAGAGAGAGAGGGGGAGGTGGGAAGGAGAGAGAGTGAAAGAAGAAGCTTTAATTATCAAGTTTACAAAGTGCCTGTACCTGATTTTGATGATGTCACCCGAATGGGATAATAAAGAGGCACACCATACGGAGATCACAGGTGATGTCATCATACCTGTGAAGGAAAACACAGAGGAAACAAGCACAGGGGGGTTTCAGGCAAGGAAACTATAAAAGAAAGGAAGGGTCATCACGTCAGAACACCAGCGTTCTATGCTCTGCTTGGTGCCAGACTTTGGTGCCAGTTCTATTGAAGCCTATGGGAGATGTAAATAATTAAAAAAAGATATACAAGCTATATAAAATATACATCAACCAATATATTAGCTAGTTAACGGGGGCAGATTAGATGCTTCTCTCATGACTCCTGACATGTGGTCATGGTCACAAGAGCTGTTGGGCTAGAAAAATCTGCTCCAGACCAGTTACAGTAGAGGAGTATACTGCGAATTACAACACGGTGGAGTGTAGACAAAAACGACATAGAACAACGTCAGCACAATTAGGAAGGACAAGAGGCCACAGCTCGTAACGAGGTCACGTTTAGGCTCGTCAGCAGGCGGGGCGATGCACTTTACCGCCTAGACTCTAAAGCCCCGTTCACCGAGGTTTCCTCTCCGAGCCGCGGTGAGCCTTCTGGAGTGTGACAAATAGCTCAGCAGGCCTGGAGCCCACCGCCCGGCTAGCGTTCCAACAATGCCATATTACCGCATTAATATTTAAGGTCTAATGTTTCCCTAACTGGCGTTCAGACAGCCGGGCTAAGGGCCCCACTCTAAAAGCACGTCAAGCCCGGCACTCAAAGGAATGTCATCGGAGTGACCGGGCCAGGAAAAGTGTTCCGGAAAGAAAAAAGGGGGGAAATACTATTTTTCTACCGGGCAAATTTAGTCAATTTTGTTGTCCACATTCACCATATAACGATATAATCCTCAGCTATATTTGATTAGGGGTAAGCTACTCTTATAACACACTTAATAGTTGTTGGGTGAGAGAGAACCTTGTCAATTGGAGGCGTGGGATGTGTGACCTGGGGGAAAAAAGGAGGTTTATGGAGGGAAGGGCTATACAGCTGTCAGAGACTAGAGAGGTACAGAGATAACAGCTGTGGTCAGAGACTAGAGAGGTACAGAGAGAACAGCTGTGGTCAGAGACTAGAGAGGTACAGAGATAACAGCTGTGGTCAGAGACTAGAGGTACAGAGATAACAGCTGTGGACTAGAGAGGTACAGAGATAACAGCTGTGGACTAGAGAGGTACAGAGATAACAGCTGTGGTCAGAGACTAGAGAGGTACAGAGAGAACAGCTGTCAGAGACTAGAGAGGTACAGAGATAACAGCTGTGGTCAGAGACTAGAGAGGTACAGAGATAACAGCTGTGGTCAGAGACTAGAGACTAGAGAGGTACAGAGATAACAGCTGTGGTCAGAGACTAGAGAGGTACAGAGATAACAGCTGTGGTCAGAGACTAGAGAGGTACAGAGATAACAGCTGTGGACAGAGACTAGAGACTAGAGAAGTACAGAGATAACAGCTGTGGTCAGAGACTAGAGACTAGAGAGGTACAGAGATAACAGCTGTGGTCAGAGACTAGAGACTAGAGAGGTACAGAGATAACAGCTGTGGTCAGAGACTAGAGACTAGAGAGGTACAGAGATAACAGCTGTGGACAGAGACTAGAGAGGGACAGAGATAACAGCTGTGGACTAGAGACTAGAGACTAGAGGTACAGAGATAACAGCTGTGGTCAGAGACTAGAGACCAGAGAGGAACAGAGATAACAGCTGTGGATTAGAGAGGTACAGAGATAACAGCTGTGGTCAGAGACTAGAGACTAGAGAGGTACAGAGATAACAGCTGTGGTCAGAGACTAGAGACTAGAGAGGTACAGAGATAACAGCTGTGGTCAGAGACTAGAGAGGTACAGAGATAACAGCTGTGGTCAGAGACTAGAGACTAGAGAGGTACAGAGATAACAGCTGTGGTCAGAGACTAGAGACTAGAGAGGTACAGAGAAGTCAGATTTAGACCAGGCTCATTCTTTACACTATGAGAAAGGAATTTCAATCAATGACACACTTTGTATTGTGAATTATCTAGGTCTCACATCGAGCATCTCTATGAGGGGTATGAATCTCACATGCATATAAGATGAACATGTTGAATCCTGGTCACAGAACAAATGTTCTTTAACTTTAATTCTGGAGTTTAGACAGGCCACACTATGGGATCAACAGCTGGTGGGGGTGTTGGGAGACACTTCTGTGGTCTCTGGTCACATGCCCTTTTTTATTATTTTTTTTAAACATAACATAAAATTAGACACACAAGCATTAACAGTAAACATCCAAAGTAAATCACAGGACTATACATTCCATTTGAATCAATATAAATGAGTAGTTTACGAGATATATACCTAATACTTGCTATCTAATACAATACATACATATGCTCTTGCTTGCTCTACCCCCCAGGACCCCCACTTGGATAATCCATCCATTTTCATTCGTTTCTAACCAGGCACTACAATTCATATGCTAGCCTTTATTCTCTCCCCCACTTCTAACCAGATTGCAATGTTGGTTTCACTGACACCTAAAATTCTTGCTGTAGATATCTCTAGATAAATCACATCGAGATAGGTAAGATTCAAGAACCCATACCTTCCGGCACATTTTATCCGGTTGAATCCATCGTGATGCTATCAGCTTTTTAGCAGCTGTGAGACCGGATAAAACTAGTCTCTTTAGCTGTATAGAGGCTGCAAACTGAGAGACATCATTCAACAGCAATACAGAGGGGTGTACAGGTATGTTCAGAAATAAGAATTCTGATAATTGCAGGGTCACTTCTTCCCAGAATATCTTAACCGGTGGGCAATCCCAATACATGTGCATAAATGTACCCTCATCATGTACCCTCGGCACGGTGGTGTAGTGGTTAACACTGTCGCCTCACAGCAAGAAGGTCCAGGGTTCGATTCCCGCTTGGGGACCAGGTTTCCATGATGCCAGGTACCCAGGTGGGATATCTCCCAGGCCTTTCTGTGTGGAGTTTGCATGTTCTCCCCGTGCTCGCAAGGGTTTCCCCCCCCGATAAGATAAACCCAATGTAAAAACATGCACAACAACAGATCGCTAACGCTGTGGCGTCCTTGACGAAGACGGACAGGAGCACTTGGATTGGTCCCCTGGCGCGGCTCACGTTGACGCCTGTCTGCTCCCGGCTGCCCTTGGGGGGGAAGGACGACGGGATAGGTTAATCGCAGAGACAAATCGCATCTGCGATCCTAAAGAGACAATGCATGCGTGTGTGTTCCGGTGTGTGTGCTAAAAAAAAACTAACCGCTGTGTGTATCACTAAAACATTGAGTGTCGTTGCATGCCGAATAAAGACCTCTGCAACAGGTCCTGCATTATTATTATTATATTATTTGTACATAAGGAACATAGAGAATCGTGTCTAAGTCCCATTCTGTTCAATCTTATAGGAGTCAGGTATGTCCTATGAATATAATTAAGATTCATTTGTTGATGATCCGGGTTGCGTGACGCAATTCGAACGTTTGCCCAGACTTCTTGCCAATCAAAATCTATTTCCAAGTCTGGTATATCCCTCCTCCAGACTGAGTCTAGAGGAAGGATTTCATATGAAGACGTTAGTAAGTGATGATAAAAATCAGATAGGAAGCCTCTCGATGTCTCTCTTTCATAGAGGAATTTGTGATATATGTGGTGCTCAATTGGTATCTTTAATGGGACTCCATGAGCCTTCAAACATTCCAATAACTGTGCGTAAAAATAATATGTGGAACTGGTGAGGTTAAATTTGTTATGTATATCTTGATAGCTACAAAAAACCTGTTTGTTGAAAACATCTCCCAATGTATGTATGCCCTGCTTTTCCCATTTGGGGTATCTGATAGGTCGTTTTCCAATAAGGAGTGCATTGTTATTGAATAGGGGAGTATGGCTATGCCATTTATGTTGGTTAGAATATTTTTTTTGTGTTTCACGCCATATCCGAATCACATGTGTAATAAGGGGGCCAAATTTCAATTTGCATTGCTTAATTGATAATATGGTGTATACTATGTCCTGCAGTCTATGTGGTGCTACTATATTTTCTTCTAAGTTTCTCCAGGATACAGATGCTTGGGAGTCAAACCAGGTTGTCAGTGGTCTTAAAGAGTACGCTTTAAAATAGTAGTAAAAGTCTGGAAATGCTAAACCTCCGTCGGCTTTGTTTCTCTGTGCGGTGGATCTTTTTATTCGTGGAGGTTTGTTATTCCAAATAAATTTGTATGCGGTGGAGTGTAATTTTTTCCAGTAACCATCAGGAGGGGGTAACGGTAACATTGAGCTAATGAAGTTGATTCTAGGTAAAACATCCATCTTAACTATTGATACTCGGGCCTGTACTGTGTTTTTAAGTTTGGACCACCTATCAAAGTCGTATTTGATCTTATCTTGGAATTTTGTGTAATTGTACTTCACCGTTTGGCTTATAGTAGGGAATACCTCAACTCCTAAACATCTGAAGTGTTTTACCATTGGTATTTTTTCTGGAAGGAGTATATTCTTTGCAGGGGCATTAAGTGGTAGGAAGGCCGACTTTGGCCAATTTATCCTAAATCCCGATAGATTGCCAAAGTCATCAATCAACTTGAGAAGATGAGGCATTGAGGTGGTAGGGTTTTGCATGAACAATATTACGTCGTCCGCATATAAACTAATATGTTGTGTGTCCTTAATTGCGATTGATTCTATGGATTGGGATTGTCTTATATATTGTGCTAAAGGCTCTAATGATAAAGCGAATAGTCCGGGACTAAGAGGGTAACCCTGTCTGGAGGAGCGCGATACCGGAACGATTTCGGAGGTGATTATACCTGTTGTAATCATGGCCGATGGGTCTTTGTATAATACTTTTATCATATCAATTAATCCGTTTCCTAACCCCATCCTTTCTAGTACTGCCCATAAATAAGACCATTCCAACCTATCAAAGGCTTTCATCGCATCCAGGGACAGCATCATAGGTGGGGTGTCATCCTTGCTGGCATCTAGCACATGTAGTAACCGTCTTATATTATCCGTGATCAAGCGGCCTCTTATGAAGCCAGTCTGATCAGGATGAACTAAAGATGTCATATGCTTTTGAAGTCTGATGGCTAATACCTTGGAATACAGCTTGATATCGGTTCCGAGGAGGCTCAAGGGTCTATAACTACCGCAATCGGTGGGGTCTTTGTCTTTTTTAAGGAGGACTGTTATGAGTGAAATATTGTCGATCTTATGGAAATTCCCCTCCTTGACTGAGTATAAAATCATATTAAGTAATAGGGGTCCAATTACATCCCAGCATGAGAGGTACATTTCTGGTGGGATACCGTCCCTTCCAGGAGCCTTACCAATTTGCATTTCAGATATAGCCTCCCTAAGTTCATCTAGTGTGATGGGTGTTTCTAACTGTTTAGCATCTTCCTCTGATAGTTTAGGTAGGTTCATTTGATTAAGATATATATCCATTTTGTTTTGATCGAAGGCCATTTCTGATTTGTACAAGTTGGAGTAAAACTTTTTGAATGTCTCGTTGATTTTTTTAGGGTCTGTAACAAGTCCTTGCTGGGCCTTAATAGTAGGGATATCTGCAAATTTTGCGTTGGCTTGTATCTGCATAGCTAGTAGGTGACTTGGTTTAGAACCATGAAAGTAATAATGTTGTCTTGTGCTACGTATTTGAAATTCAGATTGTTGTTTTAAAATGGCGTTAATCTCTTTTTTTAACACATTAATTTGAGATTTCAATCAAACCGAGTAGTTGTATTGTAAAGAGGAAAATAACGAAGAGTAAAGCGTTTCCAGCTCTGCCAGTTTTGAACAACGATTCTTGCGTAGTTTGGAGGAAAAGACCCCGGTGAAATCCTTGATAAATCCCTTTACCGACATCCATAATATTCTGGGGTCCTGTACCGATTCCGCATTCACCAGCAGGAATTCAACAAGTGCTTATTTGAATTTTGTAATGAATTCATTGTTTTTCAGCAATATCGAGTTAAATCGCCATCTTGGGGCTCGGGATGACAGTATACCAAATGATCCTTTTAGGAGTAAATAGCAGTGATCTGTGCATTGGGAACCATTTCCACGTTATAGTTATCAAATAGTCTAGGGGATGCAAAAACATAATCTATTCTGGAGAATGTCTTGTGTCTTGTAGATCGACAAGAGTACTTTCGGGCCGTTGGGTTGAGTGATCGCCATAGGTCATTTACACCTGTATTCTTAGACCAATCCTTTTGTGCATTAGATGAATTTTTCTGATCATTGGAAATGGTGGGATAAGATTTATCCATCCCGGGATCCCAAATGGCATTAAAATCCGTGCCAATTATAAATGAGTATTCAACATAACATTGTTCTGGTAAGTGTAGCGTAGAAGTTAGCCTCGTAAAGATTTGGGGCATATGCCGCTACCAACGCTATTTTCCTGTTACTGTATACAATTTTAGCTATGGTTATCCGACCATCTGTATCAGACCATACGTCCTGCAATTCAATATTCAACTTCCGTTTCGCGACTATAGCAACGCCACAGGATCTCGTTCCAAAGGAAGAAAGAGCCACATTGTTTTTCATCAGTGTGAGCACGCTTTTGCGTTTGTGTTGTTTGTTTATTCCCCCAGTATTCCAAATAATTATATTCAAACTAGCCATAATCTATACAAGTTGTTGTGTACTTGTTTGTAATGCGTCTGGAGTACGAATTCACAATGGATATATATCCAATTATTGAGGTCCTGTTGAGAGCCGAGCTTAAAAACATACATATATACATATAATCCCCTGAACCCCCCTCCCTTAAAGAGCCGTACAAGGTACCTGTGTTCCTTTGACACCCCCTTCGCGTACAACTCCACCCTCCCTTACACCACCGGTTAGCACAGAATGAGCCATTTATCCTTAACTTTCCTATGCAAATTGCCATAGGATCTAAAACTTTTAATTCTAATTTAATAGAATGTCACCCGTGGCCTAGCCACTCTCCCGTTAATGTAATAAAATAAAATGAAAAATATGCCTCAATTAGTATACTCATTTGAACCTTCTACTAACATGTATAGGTTAGAACATTTAAGAAACAGAGAAAAAGAAAGAAAGATGTTTAGAACTAAATTATAGAAATCCCTAAAATTAGGGAACAACTGCTTAAATTTTTAAATAACTTTGCCAAGCTTACACATCTAGATGAAAAGGAGGTTTTTAAATACTTGTATGCAGTTCGTCCCCCGACAAGGGTGGGCATTAATCCGTTATGAAGGTTTATTGTTCTTCCATATCTGGTTCATGTGCAGGTCACATACCGATGTTATTGTTCCAGGGCCTTCATTGAAAAAGTCCAGTCACATGCCCTTCTATAGTGACTTGCAGTAGGAGGGGCAAGATGGACAACCTGTTCATAAAACATAAAGCTGAGACAGAGGAGACTGGAGGATGACCAGACCAGACCAGACCAGACCAGACCAGACCAGACCAGACCAGACCAGAACATATAGGGTGAAATGAACCTCTCTTGTGTTGCCTGTTCTGTGTTTGTCACGTAGCTTTGGCCGGTTAATAGTTGAGTGGTTATAGTTATGTCATAACATCATAGCATTATTATTGTAAAATTGTCATAACATATGAAGTTATTAAAATTGAATATGATCATTGAGAGAAGTAGTTTGTGTATCTATTTTTTATCAAATATACGCATATATTTACATCATTACATCATATATCATCATATATATATGTATATGCATCATCACTTATTCTCTGCTTCCTGGTCCAATGCGTCTGAAAGATTGCACTTCAACATTAAAAGAATAAGCAGTACAAATAGGAATCTGTCCAAAACACTTTACAACTTATGCCTCACATTCACACATTCACACACCGACGACAGAGCCAACCATGCAAGGTGCC
Source organism: Notolepis coatsorum (assembly GCF_963971535.1). NCBI lineage: Eukaryota > Metazoa > Chordata > Actinopteri > Aulopiformes > Paralepididae > Notolepis > Notolepis coatsorum. Next base: position 19,252 of record NW_028171575.1, read on the forward strand.
AACCTGCTCATCGGGAGCAGTTAGGGGTCTTGCTCAAGGACACTTGGACACGCTGCCAGGAGGAGCCAAAATCTAACCGGGAACCGTCCGATTACCAGACGGCCACTCTAACTCCCGAGCCACTGTCGCCCCCTAGTAGTATGGTAGTAGTAGGTAGGGTAGTAGCTGTAATAATAACAATGCTTTTTTTTATACAAAGCACAGTGGTTTAGGAGATAGAGCAGTCATCTGGTAATCCGGAGGTTCCCAGTTCCATTCCCGCTCCTCCAGCATGTCGATGTGTCCTTGAGCAAGACACTTCACCCCTAACTGCTCCCGATGAGCAGGTTGGCACCTTGCATGGTTTCATGTTTCAAGTTTCTTTAATAGTTGTCATACAGAAGTACAGAATACTTTTATACAAAATGCTTCTTACTGTTACGCTCCAGAGACTGTGCTAGACAAGATAAGTAAGTTATGTCATAACATCATAGCATTATTATTGCCATCGGTGTGTGAATGTGTGAGTGAATGGGTGAATGTGAGAAACAATTGTAAAGCACTTTGGATAACCATTTATAATAATAATACTATAATAATAATAATAATAATAATAATAATAATAATAATAATAATAATAATAATAATAATAATAATAATAATAATAATAATAATAATAATAATAATATCTTAGATTTATATAGCGCATTTCAGGAGACCCAAGGCCCTTAACAGGAGGGGGCAGCTAAGGGAAGGGGATCAGGGAACAACGTAACAACAAAAACAAAAGGAAAGAAAAGAAAAGAGGGAAATCAGGCAGAGTCATTTACAAATTTGGTGAAGGGGTGGGTTTTGAGTTGGGATTTGAAGGGGTGCAGGGATGTAGCACTACGGATGTTTGGAGGGAGTGAGTTCCAGAGGGTGGGTGCGGCAACAGAGAAGGCTCTGGGACCAACAGTCCGCATTTGTTGGTGGTTGGGATGGAGAGGAGACACAAGGAAGCTTGAATTGAATCAGTCTTAGTCACAAACATTAAAAACCAACTCTGTTTAAAAAACCAACTCAGTTCTGTTTAGAATCTTCTGACCTTGACTCCCTCACAGCCGCCAGACCTGCGCCTCTGCGCCTCTGCGGAGGAGTCAACCGCTCATTCAAGGCCCCCCTGGAAGAGACTGTCGGAAATTAACGTCAGACTTTAGGCTTATATCATATATATATATATTAGCTAATTAGGAACATTGATTAAGTTAAAAGTACATAATATAAGTGGGTTTTTCCTTTTACATTGAGAGGCTTTTAGGCCAAGGTTAAAGGGGCCCCTTTATCTCCAGAAAGGTGGCTGGTCAGTGCGGGGTGGACGCCTGTGCATTTTCCTGTTACATAACTATGCATCCGAGCTGGATCATATGGGAAAGGACACAGGTGTCTCACACTTGATTGATTGATTGATTGATTGAAAACTTTATTAACAGATTGTAGAATGGGTACAATACAGTACAGCTCAATACACACAATTGTTAAGGGGATGCAGACCAGAGAAAGACTTTCGTCTTGTTTACATCAGGGTCCCCCATTTTCAATTCATCAGGACATATATGACATACATGACATACAGATAGTCAGTACTGCTACATCTATACATTTATGACATACCAGATTTGCAAATACAGTACTGTTTGTGATACAGAAGGAGTCAAGAAAAGGGAGTATATACATTTGACGTAGAAACTGTACATTGGAGGAGGTTGTGTGGGGGGGGGTTGGGTACATTGGGATATTGACAACCATACTGGGTAATTTACATTGGAGGTGGTGGGGGGGGGGGGGGGGGGGGCGGGGGGCACACTGTATAAACAAGTAATACTGTACATTGAGTGGGGGGGGGAGGAGACACTGTACAAACAAACAAAATTGGTCAGCCAGCGAAGACACCCTAGGTCAAACGAGTATATCAGACCATTTAGAATAGAGGAAAGAAAGCTCCTTGGCCACTCTGCTATGCTGCATTGCTGTCAACAAGCCTGGCGTGATCCATGGACCACCCGATAATTCATGTAATTATGCTTTCTGATTATTCAATAAATACATACATGAGTTTGAACCATGTCCTGTGTCTAATATTCTATATCCTTTTGTCCTGATTCGAGGAGCAAACAAATCTACCCACAAGACACAAGTCACTCGGACACAAGTCACTCGGTCTGGAGGCGACACAAGTCACCGGCACACATGTTCAGTTGTTTGGGAAAAGTAGAACCCAAATCCTCTCGAGACGAAGCGCGTCATCCTCGTCATCCTCGTCATCCTCGTCATCCTCGTCCCTTATGGCTGCCGTTTGTTCCTCCCTTGTTTACAACCCGCACGGAACGGCTCGGAGCTCCTCCTCCTCCTCCTCCTCCTCCTCCTCCGCCGTCTCTCAGTCGCCTGCTCCCGCCCTGCCCTCTGCCCCCCCCCGCAGGTGACAACAGAGCAATTAAATCCCGGGGTCAGGATTACATCATAGCAAAAGGTCGTGGGCTGCGCTGTGTGTGTGTGGGAGCGGTCTAATATCATGTATAGGCTTAAGCTAACAGCAGAGTGGGGGAGATTAAGTGCTTTGATAACAAGGTACAGTCAGCGTGACACCAAGGGGAGGCCGGGGGATCTGGTCAAAAGCTGGAGGCTAATTTTGTACGATGGGGAGGAGGAGGAGGAGGAGGGGAGGGGAGGAGGGAGGAGGGGGAGGGGACCGGGGGGGTTTATGGAGTGCTGCTGATGCACTGCAACTGAACCCAATGCTGTAAATTAGCAGGGGGCAGTCTCTGACGTATGTGTGCGTGCGTTCTGCCTGTGTATGAGAGTGAGTGTGTGTACGTGTGTGTGTGTACGTGTGTGTGTGTGTCTGTACAGGAACGCTCGCTCGTAGTGTGATGGTGGTGGGAACAGATGGGGGCGGGGAAGGCGGACTCCTGCGCCGAGGAGCACTGCGGCGCCGATGATCAGAGCGCCGCCCACGTTCCGCCCAGGGCCCCAGTTACCAGCTACAGCTACGTGGAGCCCATCCAGCACCAGGCCTGGCACCGACCAGCTCCCCGCGCCATCTGTCTCCCAGGACAGACACCACCCTTCTCTCCACCTCTCCTCCTCCACCTCCTCCTCCTCCTCCTTCCTCCCTATCAACGCTGGGGCCTCGCCAGCACCCCCCCTACCCCCCCCCCCCCCCACACACACACACACACACACCGCCCCCTCTGTGAGCTGAGACGCACTGGGCCAACAGTTACACGGGCATGACGTGTTGCTTCTTGCACTGCTGGGACGACGGGGGCTTCAGGAGAGATGACTCAAGGAGGAGACCTATAAACTCACACCTGAAGGAGATGGATTGATCTGATTTTTGTATGAATTTTGGTTTCAGACAATGAATGGGCTCTCTAGGCGCGATCATATTATAATTATATCCATGATAGCAGTTTACAGATGGCACAGGCTGCCGTACTGGAGCGGGCAATAGGGAGGAGGAACACAATTTTGAAACAAGTTCCACAGCAATCTGGTGCCGTCAAAGAGTGTCTTTACAGAGGCTTCTGCAAGTGGAAGTTTGATTTGATATCTCTTACCACAACGAAGCCCCACCTCGATAGTTGATTTTGGTCTTGTGTCGAGTCTTAAAATGACAGGTTTATTGTTATATGTTTATGCTGTTTATGTCGAAAATACTTCCAAGGTCAGTGAATACCACGATCACAACACCAGAGAGTTCCACAAATCATGTGCAACCCAGATTCGGCTCAAACAAGGGACTAAACACGTTTCGCAATTATGCCCACAATGTGGAACCCCCTACCACGCCGTAAAATAATGTGAATCCCTACCCTCCTTCAAAACGCTCTAAAAGAGCACCTATACGGGAGGCCGCAATTCGAACCGGCCCCGGTAAATGTCCAACATTTTCAATCAATCAAATCAATCAATCATCAATCAATCAATCAATCAATCAATCATCAATCAATCAATCTTCCATCACAATCAATCAATCAATCAATCAATCAATCAATCAATCAATCAATCAATCCATCAATCAATCAATCAATCAATCAATCAATCAATCAATGCTTTATAACAAAAGCGGAAGAATCTGCCGACGAGGTGGCGGAATTCCAGCTGTTTCAGTTTTCAGTAGCATTCTCCTTGTCTGGAGGATAGCCTCACAACGAGAGAAGTAAGCACTGTCAGAGTTAGCGCTCTCTAAGATTCCAACACTCCAATGCTTTAGATTAGATTAGATTAGATTAGATTAGATTAGATTAGATTAGATTCAAATGTATTGTCATTATGCAGCACAAGTACAGTACAATGAAAATAAGTTTGGCATCCAACCAAAGTGCAATGTAACAGTACAACAGCAATGTACAGGTGATTAAACTGCGTATAAAATATACAAGAGTGTAGTGCTAATCAGAAGTATGTACAGAGTTGTAGTATAATATGTACAGCGATACAGGAATAAAGGCATTATGGTAGTAGTCAGAGTAGGATATGTACAGATATAGATATAGTAAAGGACAATGTGCAGGTAAGTACAGACAGGTGTGGGTAGATATATATGCGGTGAGAAGACATATATGGTATAATGTACTTCTTTTCATTGTACTGTACTTGCTGTATAATGACAATAAAATCAAATCAAATGTATTTGTAAAGCCCGCAATCACACGTTAATGTCCCCATGGGCTGGACAAGTCTTCTATAAACAAGTCAAGAATAAACATCACAATAAATCAAGAACAAAAAACCCATCATGAAATCCAAAACAACACTCCCAGACATACCCCAGCGAAGGTAAGGAAAAACTCACTAAAAACCTAGCAATAGGAAAAAACCACCACAGGCAATGTGGAGGAGAGAAACCTTAGAAGGGCCGTTACAGGGGGGATCCCCCTTCTTGGATGTCGGTGATAGTATTGTTGCTATGGATGATTGATGGGTGGAGAATAAAACAGGCGAAATAGTTGGTATGTATGAACATATACGTGTAATAAAACAATATGTACATGAAATAGCAACTGGGGTACATAAGAACATTTTTGAAAGATTTACTAGAATAGAGCTAAGAACAACAACAACAAAAGACAAAGCATAGGGAGACGAGAGCTAGTATGAAAATAGGATAAAGGCTTTAATGTCAAGGCTCGGAGCTCAAAATATCAGAGTCGTAATAGAAATAAAACACTATTACATAATACATTTGAATCTAATCGTATCTAATCTAAACTGGATTCTAGTGCAGCCAACCTTCTTTGTTTACTTAAAAAAAAAAAAAGATACAATTCCCTCTTATGGAGGACATGTGTGACAACAGGCGGTTGAATTATTCAATATGGGTGATGTGAGAGAGAGGGCATCTGGGTGGCAAATGTCTCATCTCCGTCCGCACTTCACTCCTTTCTCTCTCTCTCTCTCTCTCTCTCTCTCTCTCTCTCTCTCTCTCTCCCTCTCCCTCTCTCCCTCTCTCTCTCTCTCTCTCTCTCTCTCTCTCTCTCTCTCTCTCTCTCTCTCTCTCTCTCTCTCTCTCTCTCTCTCTCTCTCTCTCTCTCTCTTTCTCTCAGCTCTACTGTACACTCGCCCAACAACAGACCTCCAACAGTCACATCCTTGACACCCAGCGTTTACGCTCGCGCCTGTCACCGGCAACGCCGCCTCATCCAGTCCTCGTACCGAGTGGAAGTGATTAATTTATTGGGTGTCAGGGGGGAAAGTCATCCAATGCTTCCTGTTGAATGTAGGCGCGGCACCACGCACGGCGAGATGATGGCGACGCGGTTTCCATTCAAACCTGTTTGTCCTCGTTAGCCTCTTTTGCCGCTGTGTGCCGCTGAGCTCTTCCTCTCTCTAGCTGGTAGACTCAACCTACACCATGCTCCTCCACCGCATGGTACGGGTTTGATTGGGGGGGAAATATATAGTATATTTTGTCCTCAGTCGCTGTTGTGGCTCAGGAGGTAGAGCGGTTGTCTGGTAATCGGAAGGTTCCCAGTTCGATTCCCGCTCCTCCACGGCAGCGCCCTCCCGGGCAGCATGTCGTTAAGTGTCCTTGAGCAAGACACTTAAACCCCCTAACTGTTGCCGATGAGCAGGTTGGCACCTTGCATGGTTTGTTTAAGTTTACGTTTGTTCATTTATTTTTTTACCCAGGGACAGAGCACATTAATGAACATCTTCAGTTTCCACATCAATGTAAATGTGCCAGATTTTTGCTAATTAGCTAGTTTCCATCTGTAGTCCCTGCCTACCATGCGTGTCTTTATGGGGCTCGAGGTCGCCTCCGCTCGTCGGTGTGTGAATGTGTGAGCGAATGGGTGAATGTGAGGCATGAGTTATAAATGGTAAATGGTGCATTTATATATATCGCTTTTATCCAAATAACATTTTTGTTCCTCAAATTTGACCCATTCACTCACACATTCACTGCGGAGGCAACCATGCGAGGTGCCAACCTGCTCATCGGGAGCAGTTAGGGGTTAAGTGTCTTGCTCAAGGACACTTCGACATGTTTCCCCCGGAGGAGCGAGAATCAAACCGGGAACCTCCAGATTACCAGACGACTGCTCTACCTCCCTAGCCACTGTCGCAAGTTGCAAAGAGCTTTGGATAAAAAGCTCCATAAAAATGCAGTCCATTGGCAGTCCATTAATACCAAGTACCAATATTCACGCGATCATTTGTAAAGTGCAATGTTTATAATCGTCTCCTCAAACCGAGCTACGTGATCGAATCTTCCGGTGACCTGCCAAAATTAGGGTGCCTATAGGTTTTCCTAATTGAAGTTATACCTGCCAGGTCAATACATTTTTGCACGGTGTCATGTGTCCGATTGCGTAGCTCAGTTTGAGGGAAAGCCATAATGGGAACAGTGCTGGTATTATGAACATTGCACTTTACAAACGATTGAGTGAATAATGCAACTTTGTGCCGCCAACAACAACAATAACAACAACAACAACAACACTATACTATAATACCCTTTAAAGTATGGAAGATAGTATAGGTTGGGTATACCATCTATCCTCTCTCACGACGAACAATCCACAATCAACCCAAAGTCATCTTCAAGGCACAACTTGCATTTGCAGTATGGGCTCCATCTGTTACGACACCTTCACCCCCGCACCCCCCCCCCCCCCACCCCACCCCCCGAGGCTTTGTTTACATTAGTAATTGACGATATTCCTTTCAGTCTGAAATATATCGTGTGAGCATTAGATACAAAGACTGAGAGAGTGACATCTAAACACGAGTTTGAATTTGTCTGTGATGTGGGAGCAAAGTCTCCGTACACTGATCGTGCCCACAGTTGCCGTAGAAACACCCCATCCACCGCTCAACACTGGGATCTGAGCAGAGAAAACTTTGCCTCCCCAGGAGCACAGCAAAAACACAAATATTATAGACTGTACACCAGCAACCAGACCGTTTGCTGTTTGCTGTTTTTCTAAATGAAAATCCATTTTGAAAAGCCTTTTTTTACTCCTTTTTTACAGTATACTATACATTGATGTGACAGCTGAATCGTAGATTGGATGCAAACTTTTCCTGTCAAACAAACCAAACAGATCAACATACAAAGGAGCAAAGAACATTCAGATCTGTGTTTATACCGAACAAACACACACACACACGCACACGCACACGTACACACACACACACACACACACACACACACACACACACACACACACACACACACACACACACACACACACACACACACACACACACACACACACACACACACACACACACACACACACACACACACACACACACACACACACACACACACACAGCACTGATGTGGGCAGAGAAACCTTTGCCTTGTCTTAATCACCTGTTGGCTCTGTCAGTAGCCGACGCTCTGTAACCGAAGGGGAGTGTCTGTCATCCCATAATGCACTGCCTCTCCGCTGTCTGGGTGAGATAATGAGACAATACGGTACAGAAGCGATGACACCATGCTGGGTGGGGGGGGGGGTGCGGCGGGGACCGATAATGAGGGACCGCGTCTTGGAGGGGCGGGGACGGGTGGGTGGATGCAGGCGAGCGTGGCAGGGGGTCCGGCATGAACTGGAAGGGAGAGGGCGAGGCGGAGGCAGAAGAAAGAACGACAACAAAAGCGAAAGAATTAAAGGCAGTGGTGGGAGAAAATAGAAGAAGAAGATGAAGAAGTGAAGAAGAGGAAATAGAGGACGAATGGTGAGAAGAAGAAGATGAAGAAGTGAAGAAGAGGAAATAGAGGACGAATGGTGTGGAATAATTTGACCAGATATTTTTCACGGAGGCGGACGACAGAGTCTTTGATTAACCCTCTCACTGCCAAACAACAGCAGGTTAACCCTTTCACTGCCACACTACATAAGGTTAACCCTTTACTATCCCACTACTGACGGTTACGCGTCGGTAGTGTGATAGTAAAGGGTTAACCTTCTGTAGTGTGGCAGTGAAAGGGTTAAGGACAGAGTTTACTGACACAATGGTGTTGCAACATGGAGAGACCAAGGTTTACAGCGACGGCCTTCTATAGCCTCCTAGATCTCTGAAGAATGGCGAACTAACAAAGTATTTACACAGGAGAGTAGACAAAAACAATTTACAATTACAATTTACATTGTAAATCATTTAGCTGACAACGCTTTCATCCAGATTGTGAACAACAAGTCACCAGAGAGATGTACATCTCAAGCTAAGGGGCCAGTGGCGTGTTTCGTCAAATAGTATCGAGCATAGTAGTATAGACATATTAGCAAGATAGGTAGTAGTATAAGAATAGTAGCATAGTATTAGGGTACATAATAGTAAAATACAAGTAAGTAAGTAACACGTACATAATATGAAATAAAGATATGATGTGCAGAGATATCTGGATAATGATGAGAATATGTGTGTACAAGTTGAAGGTTAGGTAGAGAGAGAGAGAGATAGCGTGTTTGTGCAGGTGTGTTGTGTGTTAGAAAGGAGGAGAGAGAGAGAGAGAGAGAGAGAGAGAGAGAGAGAGAGATAGTGTGTTTGTGCAGATGTGTGTGTTAGAAGAGAGAGAGAGAGAGAGAGAGAGAGAGAGAGAGAGAGAGAGAGAGAGAAAGAGAGATTGATTGATTGATTGAATAGTTTATTGGTTTAGAATGGAAAATCACACATATACATTTGATCACAATATGAAACAGGTATACATTTTCTCCATTTACCAATAGGATTTCATAAAACACAATAAAGCCATAGGCTTGTTTCCATTGTGGTCCTTCATCATTGGTGTCAGTGGATTTTATGTACTGGTGTGTGGACGTGGGTGTTTGTAGTGTCTGTATGTCAGGATGTGTGGTATAAAAACAAAAAAATACATACAATAATATTCCATTTTACAGACAATAAAAGAA